>NC_034177.2:44822639-45122639 GCF_002021735.2 Oncorhynchus kisutch
TCCTAACTAGCTCTGCAGGCTGTGGCGTTCTGATATCCAACTATCCGTTTATCTAGGCTTGATTGGACTGTGTTGAACTGCTATGGGCTCTCATTCTGAGTGTTGTGGCTGACTAGCCTGACTAGGTCAACATGCCACTCAGGCTTTCAGAGTCAGTGATCAGAGTCCGGGGCCAAGCCCCTCTTTGTCCCTCTGAAACAGGACCTCTTCTTTTCCCTGGGCCAGGGACCAGAGCCAGAGGTGTGTCAGTCTGTCAGACCTCTCAGCAGACCCAAGGTGCCACTAGCCTGGTCGCAGATCTGTTGGTGCCGTATAACCAACTCCTAAGACATACAGTATGTTTGGCAGACAACACCCATAGTTGACTAAACAGCCAAAAGAGATCTGGGACTACTAAGTGGCTAAGATGCCACTGACTCTCTGCAACTGTACCCTCACCTGCTTGGTCAAGTAGGACACAGGGAGAAGGAAGGGGGGATGTGTGGTAGGTCAAGCTATCAAACCTGCAATCCTAGACTGGACTGGCTCTCTAATAGCAAATATTCATTCTTAGCCTTTTACTGCAGTGGGCTAAAACAGGGTCACACATAGTGTTTCTTGGTAGTCTTAAACAAATCTACTTTGAAACAAAAGTATACACATAACACACTTAGGTATGGGCTTAAAAAAAAAGACACCTGTACCATCTCAGATATAGAGTTGAAATGTGTTACATTTTTTTGTTTGCATCTCAACATTACACTTTATATACATCACAGAAGACTGAAACATCTAAAAACCGTTTGACCGGACCTTCGGCGTAAAAAACAAACAATAATAATGTTGATTAATTCCATCCATGAGGCCACTTCATTATTTGACTGCAGGAAACGGGTAGGCTAGGCTGGTTCATACTTTGTCTATCGACATGTCTGTATATAATTACAATGTCTTCATACCGTCACTCGGACTGTCGGTTTCCTTGTCGCAGATTGATGAAAAAAGTTCAACTTTGACCCTGTCACTGCATCCATTGTCATGGTTAACTGACTGAGACAGCGATTGAGAGTGCACATTCTAAAATTCTACTCACTGTAATTAGCTCGCCATTAACTTGTTAATAATGAATCTTGTGAATTTATTTTCCTGTAATAATGAATAAAACATTTCTAAAGTTAAGACATTGTCAGCGGCTAGCCAGATAACAAGGTAGCTAACCAGCCTTTAGTGTGTGTGTGTGTGTTTTTGTTGTCATGGTTGCTTTGATTAATTCCTTTCTCAGAATGAGGATGTCACTGTGACATTCTGGTTGTTGGGATCACAGAATGAAATAGAACACATTGCATTATAAAATGGGTTGTTTGGACCCTGGATGCTAATTGGTTGATATGCGGGAGTTGTTTATGCGGGATTGTGGGACAACAACTCCCACAAAATACAATGGCATGGTTATGTCATTATTCCACTCTCACGCAGCCCAGGCAGGAAACTCAAATTCATCTCCCTTGGAAAAAAAGCCTATACACTTAATTTTCCCAAATTTTACTTGGCGTCATTACGTCATGTACCTACGTTAAATAGGTATGCACGTCATCTACCTACGTTAAATAGGTATGCACATCATCTACCTACGTTATATAGGTATGCACATCATCTACCTACGTTAAATAGGTATGCACGTCATCTACCTACGTTAAATAGGTATGCACGTCATCTACCTACGTTAAATAGGTATGCACGTCATTTACCTACGTTAAATAGGTATGCACGTCATGTACCTACGTTAAATAGGTATGCACATCATCTACCTACATTATATCGGTATGCACATCGTCTACCTACGTTAAATTGGTATGCATGTCATCTACCTACGTTAAATAGTTATGCACGTCATCTACCTATGTTAAATAGGTATGCACGTCATCTACCTACGTTAAATAGGTATGCACATCATGTACCTACGTTAAATAGGTATGCACGTCATGTACCTACGTTAAATAGGTATGCACGTCATCTACCTACGTTAAATAGGTATGCACATCATGTACCTACGTTAAATAGGTATGCACGTCATGTACCTACATTAAATAGGTATGCACGTCATGTACCTACGTTAAATAGGTATGCACATCATGTACCTACGTTATATAGGTATGCACATCATGTAGCTACGTTAAATAGGTATGCACATCATCTACCTACGTTATATAGGTATGCACATCATGTACCTACGTTATATAGGTATGCACATCATGTACCTACGTTATATAGGTATGCACATCATGTACCTACGTTAAATAGGTATGCACATCATCTACCTACGTTAAATAGGTATGCACATCATCTACCTACGTTAAATAGGTATGCACATCATCTACCTACGTTAAATAGGTATGCACGTCAGCTTTGACGTGGGCCGATACCGATGTTGGCATTTTTAGCTAATATCGCCCGATTCCGATATGTTAGATATTGTGCATCCCTAGTTAAAATAATGTTTTACAAAAAGAATGCATTCATATTTTTAGAAATATGTTGGCAACTGTTTTAGAAAAGCAATAATGCTCTCAAACCCAATCCCGGAATTATCATGTGACAACTCCCTCCAAGGGCTGTATCCTGGCCCTTGTTGGGAGTTGTCATACGATAACTCCCGGGTTCTCTGGCATTTTTTGCTTTAATACAGTGCTGTCGGAAAGTATTCAAACCCCTTGACTTTCTCCACATTTTGTTAGGTTACAGCCTTATTCTAAAATGGATTAAATCATTCTAAAATGGATTAAATCAATCGATACACAATACCCTATATCATATTTTTTTCTTTTTCTTTTCTAATTTATAAAAAAATTTAAAAGCTGAAATACCACATTTACATACAGTACCAGTCAAAAGTTTGGACACACCTTCTCATTTTCTTTATTTGTACAATTTTTTTTACTATGTAGAATAATAGTGAAGACATCAAAACTATGAAATAACACATGTGGAATCCTGTAGTAACCAAACAAGTGTTAAACAAAACAAAATATATGTTATAGTTGAGATTCTTCAAAGTAGCCACCTTTTGCCTTGATAACAGCTTTGCACACTCGCTCTGAGTGAGTATAGGTCTGATGAGTCGATTGACGAAATAATCTGCTCAACACACTCACCCATTAGCTTTTGCTGGAACTGGCAGCAGATACTGAGAAGCATTCTCTTGACACTCAGAAAAGAGCTATCTCCATTTCAGGCTCAGAACAGCAGTGACAAAGATCAACCTTGCCATTGACCTTGCCTAATCACACCACGCACATTGTTTAAACAGATCTCATTAAAAACTTCAATGGAGCCAAACAATGTGAAGATAGACAGTGTCTGGTTATCGATAAAGGTCAAACACAAGGGACCTGCTAAGAGATACCAGCCACACCACAGAGCACTGTAGACAGTAGACACCAGTGGCTGTGGTCTCTAAACATAAATAAGCATTTATTGTATATTCTCCATGACAACTTGAGGGGGAAAAAAGGTTTTCCCCTAGACCTGTGCTTATGTACAAAAAAAGAAAAAAATCTGCCCGGAATTTGAGGTCAATTAAACTGAAAAACAACAAATTCACTTTTTACCATTGCCATTTATGGGGAGCAAACCGGCTCCAGAGTAGACAAAGGAGCAGTTGAAAAGCCCAAACAGAGGGCTTTTTGATTCCTAAATTAGGTAGCCTAATAAGAGGCATCAGCAGACACTGCTCAATGGCTCCTCTCCACTCACAACCCCTCACCCCTGTCTCTGATGGTAAGAGCACAAACTGGACAACTCTCACCCTGTCCCCCTCCCTAACCGCCACAACAAACATGGCTTACTTACTTACATCATATTGGCACATAAGGCAGCGACAAGACCTATCCACTTTTGATGATCCAAAGGCTGTTTGGCACGGTGTCCTGGTACACACAGCTAGAGTTGAAGTCGAAAGTTTACATACACCTTATACACCTTACGCCAAATACATTTAAACTCAGTTTTTCACAATTCCTGACATTTAATCCAAGTAAAAATTCCCTGTCTTAGGTCAGTTACGATCACCACTTTATTTTAAGAATGTCAAATGTCAGAATAATATTAGAGAGAGTGATTTATTTCAGCTTTTATTTCTTTCATCACATTCCCAGTGGGTCAGAAGTTTACATACACTCAATTAGTATTTTGTAAAATTGCCTTTCAATTGTTTAACTTGGGTCAAACGTTTCGGGTAGCCTTCCACAAGCTTCCCACAATAAGTTGGGTGAATTTTGGCCCATTTCTACTGACAGAGCTGGTGTAACTGAGTCAGGTTTGTAGGCCTCCTTGCTAGCAGAGGCTTCTTCAGTTCAGCCCACACATTTTCTATAGGATTGAGGTCAGGGCTTTGTGATGGCCACTCCAATACCATAACTTTGTTGTCCTTAAGCCATAATGCCACAACTTTGGAAGTATGCTTGGGGTCATTGTCCATTTGGAAGACCCATTTGCGACCAAGCTTTAACTTCCTGATGATGTCTTGAGATGTTGCTTCAATATAGTCACATAATTTTCCTTCCTCATGATGCCATCCATTTTGTGAAGTGCACCAGTCCCTCCTGCAGCAAAGCACCCCCACAACATGATGCTTCACGTGCTTCACGGTTGGGATGGTGTTCTTCGGCTTGCAAGCATCCCCCTTTTCCTCCAAACATAAAGATGGTCATTATGGCCAAACAGTTCTATTTTTGATTCATCAGACCAGAGGACATTTCTTCAAAAAGTACAATCTTTGTCCCCATGTGCAGTTGCAAACTGTAGTCTGGCTTCTTTATGGCGGTTTTGGAGCAGTGGTTTCTTCCTTGCTGAGCAGCCTTTCAGGTTAAGTCAATATAGCTCTTGTTTTACTGTGAAAATAGATAGTTTTGTACCTGTTTCCTCCAGCATCTTCACAAGGTCCTTTGCTGTTGTTCTGGGATTGATTTGCACTTTTCACACCAAAGTACGTTCATCACTAGGAGACAGAACACGTCTCCTTCCTGAGCGATATGACGGCTGCATGGTCCCATGGTGTTTATACTTGTGTACTATTGCTTGTACAGATGAATGTGGTACATTCAGGCGTTTGGAAATTGCTCCCAAGGATGAGCCAGACTTGTGGAGGTCCACAAATTTTTTTCTGAGGTCTTGGCTGATTTCCTTTGATTTTACCATGATGTCAAGCAAAGAGGCACTGTGTTTGAAGGTAGGCCTTGAAATACATCCACAGGTACATCTCCAATTGACTCAAATGATGTCAATTAGCCTATCAGAAGCTTCTAAAGCCACAACATCATTTTCTGGAATTTTCCACGAGTTTTAATGACTCCATCCTAAGTGTATGTAAACGTCCGACTATGGGTGCACCTAAACTATACAGTTAGAGCGGACATTTTCAGAGTCACATTTTTTCCCAACATTTTTATGTGCCGTTTTAAATTCAGAAAGACTATGCTGTCTGTTTTTAGTAGAGCCCACTCCCATAAAAATCTCTGCTCTTATAACACAATGGAGTCAGTAAGCCATAGGAAGTCACCCTGTAAGACCGAAAGGAAGTGGACTTTGTTTCCCTCCACCTTCTTAGTGACAAACTTTGTGCAATCGAGGTGAGTTACTCCAGGATGACATGACTGAGGGGGCATTTTAAATCCATGGGTGGCACGAGTAGTAATGCTTTAAAACAAGATTGGTCCTACTGTTTAAATGTACAAAAAATGTATCTGAAATGTACCCGTCTTATATAATAGCACAAAGATATGCGCCATACAAGTGTATCGGAAATGCAACCGTAGCTGCCATAGGCCTGCCTACACATGCTTTGCACATACCAACACGAACATGGCAGCTCGGCAAGATGCGCACCACTAGGCTATCAAAGATTCATAGATTAAACTTTGATCATTATAACTATAATCTACAATGCTGTCGAATGTGTGACACTATGCCATGAGCGTAACTAAGCCACCACTTCTCCAGGTGCGCAATATTTTCTGTGTGGGAGAGTTTGTTACACACACAAGCTATAGCAAGAGAGCAGGGAGGGGGCGGATAAGTAGGCTAAGTGTGTCGTTTTCATAGGTCTGACATCACTTTTACAGTAGCCTGTCACACAGCGACTGTGTGTAATACAAATGAATCACAACAGAGTGAACGTTTTCCTACTTGTTTTAGTAGGCTACACACGGTATTGGTCCTACTACTGCGACATGCAAAATGTACACAAATCTAGGCCTATCTGAAATGCAGCCATATACAGTGTCATTTTGCTCACAAGAAAGCAAGCGATGTTGAAGAGAAGCCCCATGAAGACTGGTAGCCCAAGATGCGCTCATTAAAACAGCACACACCATAACCATCGATTTAGGACCATGGACAGAAGGTTACCACCAGTCAGCGCGATGAAAGGATAACGTTAGATGCGCTGCCAAATTCAGCACCACCATAGTGGACAGCCAGGACAACAGGAGCACTGCACCAGGGCTCACCTCAGAGCACAACCAATTTTCCTACATTGGTTATTGTCCCTATACCCATCAAATAAAAGCAAAGCTGTATATCTGTCAATAGAAATTACATCTGCAAAAGCAAACAATGTCAGGGATTTCCTCCTCTTCTTCCGAAGAGGAGAGGCGAAAAGGATCAGAGGACCAATATGCGGCGTGGTAAGTGTCCATGGTTCTTTTAATATGTAAATGTACACATGAACACTACAAAACAATAAACATGAAAAACCTAAACAGTCCTATCTGGTGCAAAGACAGAGACAGGAACAATCACCCACAAACACACAGTGAAACCCAGGCTACCTAAGTATGATTCTCAATCAGAGACAACTAATGACACCTGCCTCTGATTGAGAACCATACTAGGCCGAAACATAGAAATACCCAAATCATAGAAAAACAAACATAGACTGCCCACCCAACTCACGCCCTGACCATACTAAATAATGACAAAACAAAGGAAATAAAGGTCAGAACGTGACAAACAATGACATTAGGAATCACAGATACATCTAAAATATGCATTGATGTAAAAGCAAAAGCCTAAACTATACTATACAAACATTTGCCAAACAACCAGTAGGCTTACATGAGGGAAAACCAATGAATAAATCATTCTGGCACGGCGGCGAGGGCCATCAAGGTTGTAACTTACCATTTAGACGAGTTGCAGCAGCCTCCCGATGCAGTGTTGAACCTCAAGAGAAGTTTCTGATTCCATTCTCCTTCCTGGCAAAATGTACTTGTCAGGTCCCCTCTCAAATGCCAGCTGGACAAGCTGGGCTTTTCGTTGACGTAACATGCTGTGTTCACTGAATACGTTCTTCAGGTTGGAGAAGGAATTTCGCACATTGCTGTAGATGCCCCCAAAATGTTAATCGCGCTTCAGTGCCAACAGCACAGTCGTCATTGCTGACGAAGGCCCGCTGTATCTTTGAAGAACCCTGAGTGTGGTCCATTTGTTGTTGCTGGCTGTGGTTCCGATTTCACTTCGCAAGAATGTGCGAGTCAAAATAAACTCTGATTCCACTGGTTCAGTTTCGGGTTAGATTCAACAGGTCGTCAGGTCTAGTGGCTGGGGTAACAGAGGTGCAGGTGCTTGTTGTGATGTCACCCTCGTGCTGCTGGCGCTAGGCCCGGGCTCTTCTCGATCTTGTTGGTCAGCAGGTGGTGTGGGGGATGGGCGGGTATTACATTTGCTGCTAGGCTCCTCAACCTCGGTGGTCAGTCCTGCAGGCTGTTCGTTGAGCTTGGCATGGCTTTCGACATGGTGGTCCTCAATTATTTTGCTCTTGACAGTGCCCAGACAGTTTCGGATATCCGTGCTGATCAAAGCTTAGCCAACTAGCTACAATTATTCAGTGCGCTGCTAACAAAACTTAACAAAGCTACTGTAATGGGTGTGTGCTGGTGGCAGGAAAGTCTGGCGCAGGAGAACAAACTTGGTATAAACGGAGTCGTTTAATAAGTACTCACAAAACTCAGAAAACCAAAATATACAAAATAATAAAAGTGGGGACAAAACCCATCGCACACCAGAATATATCTTGCACATAACATACAATCAAACAATCACTGACAAGGACATGAGGGGAAACAGAGGGTTAAATACACAGCATGTAATCGATATGATTGGAACCAGGTGTGAAGGAAGACGAGACAAAACCAATGGAAAATGAAAAATGGATCAGCGATGGCTAGAAGGTCGGTGACGTCGACCGCCGAACACCGCCCAAACAAGGAGAGGGACTTCGGCGGAAGTCGTGACAGACCCGGTCCCCCGGGGACTCACTGCGGTGACGGTGGTCTGCACCAACTTTCTGGCGCAGCACAGCTTGCTGAAGGTGGACATGGGTGGCCCATGTTTCCTCTTCACATCGGAACCAGTCGTCCACCACAGGAGCCTCGGTCTGACTCTGATGCCAAGGAGCCAGAACCGGCTGATACCCCAATACACACTGGAAGGGAGAGAGATTAGTGGAGGAGTGGCGGAGCGAGTTCTGGGCTATCTCTGCCCAGGGCACGAACGCTGCCCACTCCCCCGGCCGGTCCTGGCAATAAGACCTCAGAAACCTACCCACATCCTGGTTAACTTTCTCTACCTGCCCGTTACTCTCAGGGTGCAAACCTGAGGTAAGGCTGACCGTGACCCCCAGACGTTCTATGAACACCTTCCAGACCCTCGACGTGAACTGGGGACCCTGATCAGACATTAAATCCTCAGGCACCCCGTAGTGCCTGAAGACGTGTTTAAACAGGGCCTCCGCAGTCTGTAGGGCCGTAGGGAGACCGGGCAAAGAGAAGAGACGACAGGACTTAGAAAAACGATCCACAACGACCAGGATCGTGGTGTTACCCTGTGAAGGAGGAAGATCAGTCAGGAAATATACCGACAGGTGCGACCACGGCCATTGTGGAACGGGTAAGGGTTGTAACTTACCTCTGGGCAGATGCCTAGGAGTCTTACACTGGGCGCACACCGAGCAAGAGGAAACATAAACCCTCACATCCTTAGCCAAAGTGGGCCATCAGTACTTCCCACTAAAACAGTGCACTTTCCAACCGATCCTAGGATGACCAGAGGAGGGTGACGCCCAATAGGTCAGCCGGTCGCGGACAGAAGACGGAACGTACAGACGCCCAGCTGGACACTGGCGGGGAGCGGGCTCTGCACACAACGCCTGCTCAATGTCCACGTCCAACTCCCACACTACCGGTGCCACCAGGCAAGAGGCGGGGAGTACGGGAGTAGGATCCATGGGCCGCTCCTCTGTGTCATACAGCCGGGACAATGCATCTGCCTTAACGTTCTGGGAGCCTGGTCTGTTGGAAAGGGTAAACACAAAACGGGTGAAAAACATGGCCCACCTTTTCTGGCAAGGATTCAGTCTCTTCGCCGCCCGGATGTACTCCAGATTGTGGTGGTCAGTCCAGATGAGAAAAGGGTGTCTAGCCACCTCAGGCCAATGTCTCCACGCCTTCAAGACCTTGATGACAGCCAACAGCTCCCGGTCCCCCACATCATAGTTTCGCTCCCACGGGCTGAGCTTCTTTGAGAAGAAGGCACAGGGGCGGAGCTTCGGTGGCGTAACCGAGCGCTGAGAGAGCACAGCTCCTATCCCAGCCTCGGACGCGTCCACCTCCACTATGATCGCCAAAGAGGGATCCCGATGGGCCAACACGGGAGCCGAGGTAAACAGAGCCCTCAGGTGACTAAAAGCCCTGTCCACCTCAGCTGATCACTGCAAGCGCACCGGACCCCCCTTCAGCAGTGAGGTAATGGGACCCACTATCTGACCAAAACCCTGGATAAACCTCCGATAGTAGTTGGCTAACCCTGAGAACCGCTGCACCTCCTTTACCGTGGTGGGAGTCGGCCAATTACGCACGGCTGCAATGCGGTCACTCTCATTCTCCACCCCTGTAGTGGAAATGCGATACCCTAGGAAGGAGACGGACTGTTGGAAGAACTGGCATTTCTCAGCGTTGACGTACAGGTCATGCTCCAACAGGCGATCAAGCATTCTGCGCACCAGGGACACATGCTCAGTGCATGTAGCGGAGTATATCAAAATGTCATCAATATACACCACTACACCCTGCCCGTGCAGGTCCCTGAAAATCTTGTCTACAAAGGCTTGGAAGACTGATGGCGCATTCATCAACCCGTACGGCATTACGAGGTACTCATAGTGCCCAGAGGTGGTACTGAAAGCCATCTTCCACTCGTCTCCCTCTCAGATACGCACCAGGTTGTAAGCGCTCCTGAGATCTAATTTGGTAAAGAAGCGCACCCCGTGCATTGACTCTAACGCTGTGGCTATGAGCGGTAGCGGGTAACTATACCTCACAGTGATCTGATTCAGAACCCGATAGTCAATACACGGGCGCAGACCTCCCTCCTTCTCCACAAAAAAGAAACTCGAGGAGGCGGGTGAAGTGGAGGACCTTCGCAGGGATTCGGAGACATATGTTTCCATAGCCTCCGTCTCCGCCTGTGAGAGGGGATACACGTGACTCCTGGGAAGTGCAGCGTCTACCAGGAGATCTATCGCACAATCGCCCCGTTGATGAGGTGGTAATTGAGTCGCCTTCTTTTTGGAGAAATTCAAATTCAAATTCAGGGGGAATGCGCACGGTGGAGACCTGGTCTGGACTCTCCACCGTAGTAGCACCAACGGAAACCCCTAAACACCTACCTGAGCACTCTCGTGACCACCCCGTGAGAGCCCTCTGTGGCCAAGAAACAGTGGGGTTATGACAAGCTAACCAGGGTAGGCCCAACACCTGGGAAATGCAGGAGAGTCAATAAGGCAGAGACTAATTCTCTCCGTATGACCCCCCCTGCGTCACTATGCCCAAAGGCGCGGTGACCTCCCTAATCAACCCTGACCCTAATGGTCGACTATCTAAGGTGTGAACGGGGAAGGGCACATCCATGGAAATGATGGGGATCCCTAAACTACAGGCTAAAGCTCGAGAAATAAAATTCCCAGCCGCGCCTGAATCGACGAGCGCCTTATGCTGGGAATGCGGGGAAAACTCAGGGAACGTGACAGACACAAACATATGTGCAATATAGGGCTCTGGATGAGAATGGCGCCGTCTCACCGGGAGTGACGCCAGAGCGCCCTGCCTACTGCCTCGATTCCCAAAGGAACCAACCCAGGACTGACCGGCAGTGTGATCTCTGCGGCCACAGATGGTGCACGAGCGGGAACCCCCTCCGGTCTCCCTGCACATCGCCCCTCCCAGCTCCATGGGTATCAGAGAGGGGAAGCGGAAGGATGGAACCACCAGACCCCGATCTGAACGTCCGCGAGTAGCCAGCAGGTTGTCCAGCCGGATGGACAGGTCCACCTGCTGGTCAAACGTGAGGGTGGTGTCTCTGTAGGCCGGCTCCCGACGGACGTCCTCACGCAGACTGCAATGCTAATGGTCAATCAGGGCCCTGTTGTTCCATTTCGCGCCGGCAGCCAGAGTCCTGAACTCCAGGGCAAACTCCTGGGCGCTCCTCGTCTCCTGCCTCAGATGGTAGAGGCGCTCACCCGCCTCTCTATCCTCGGGCGGGTGTTCGAAGTCTTCCCGGAAAAGGTGGGTGAACTCCTCAAACTGGTCCAACGACGCACTCCAGGGCCAACGCATGAGACAAGGGCGGACACCCTCTCACGGCCCGATGGAGCCGGGTGGACGGTGGCCAGATACAGGTCTAATTACAATAAGAACCCCTGGCAGTTCACAGCCCTCCCGTTGTACTCCCGGGGCAAGGAGAGACGGATAACACTGGGTTCAGATGGGAAAGGGGCGCTCAGGAGAGACCCCGGTTGTGCTTGTGGAGGTGCTGGAAGATCTCCCCGTCTCTCCCAGCGGTCCATTGTCTGGACAACGTGATCCATGGCGGCGCCAAGATGGTGAAGCATAACTGCATGCTCCTGGACGTGCTCCAGCACCTCACTGGCCGGGGTACCTTCTCCTGCTGACTCTATAGTTCGGGTCGGTGATTCTGTAATGGGTGTGTGCTGGTGGCAGCGAAGTCAGGTGCAGGAGAACGAACTTGGTGTCAACGGAGTCGTTTAATAAGTGCTCACAAATCTCAGAAAACCAAAATATACAAAATAATAAAAGTGGGTACAAAACCCGTCGCACACCAGAACATATCTTGCACATAACATACAATCAAACAATCACCGACAAGGACATGAGGGGAAACATTGGGTTAAATACACAACATATAATCAATGGGATTGGAACCAGGTGTGAAGGAAGACAAAACCAATGGAAAATGAAAAATGGATCAGAGATGGCTAGAAGCTCGGTGACGTCGACCGCCGAACACTGCCCGAACAAGGAGAGGGACCAACTTCGGTGGAAGTTGTGACAGCTACTAGCTACTAGCTAGCCTATTATTAACTGTAGCAGTCTGCAAAAGGGACAGAAAAAAATCCCTGTCTAGGAACATCCTTTACTTCTTGACGCACACATCCCTGTAGCGGGATCATTTTCGTCAGCAACCGCTGAATAGCATAGCGCAACAGTCAAATAATATTACTTGAAAATATTCATATTCATGAAATCACAAGTGCAATATTGCGAAACACAGTTTAGCCTTTTGTTAATCACCCTGTCGTCTCAGATTTTGAAATTATGCTTTACAGCGAAAGTAATCCAAGTGTTTGTGTAAGTTTATCGATAGCCTAGCATAGCATTATGTACACTTAGCATCAGGAAGCTTGGTCACGAAAATCTGAAAAGCAATCAAAATTAAACGTTTACCTTTGATGATCTTCAGATGTTTTCACTCACGAGACTCCCAGTTACACAGAAATGTCACGCCCTGGTTTTAGTATTTTGTGTTTTCTATATTTATTTGGTCAGGCCAGGGTGTGACATGGGTTTATTTTGTGTTGTGTTTATGTATGGGGGTTTTTCGTAGGTTTTGGGATTGTGGCTTAGTGGGGTGTTCTAGCAAAGTCTATGGTTGCCTGAGGCGGTTCTCAATCAGAGGCAGGTGATTCTCGTTGTCTCTGATTGGGAACCATATTTAGGCAGCCATATTCTTTGAGTGTTTCGTGGGTGATTGTTCATGTCTCTGTGTGTGTTAGCACAAGATAGACTGTTTAGGTTTTCACGTTACGTTTATTGTTTTTGTATTGTTCGTGTTTTTTCGTCTATTAAAGATGTATCGAACTAACCACGCTGCATTTTGGTCCGACTCTCTTTCGACGGATGAAAACCGTAACAAGAAAATGTTCCTTTTGTTCCATAAAGATAATTTTTATACCCAAAATACCAACGTTTGTTTGTCGCGTTATGTTCAGAAATCCACAGGAAAGAGCGGTCACGGCAACGCAGACGGAAATTCCAAATAGTCTTCATAATGTCCACAGAAACATGTCAAACGTTTTTTATAATCATTCCTCAGGTAGTTTTTAAAATATATATTTGATTATATATCAAACCGAGTGTGTAGCTTTTTCCATAACAGTCGGAGGAACAATGGCCGCTTTACTCAATTGCGCACAAACTCACTCTGAGAGCACCCACCTCTCCACTTACGCAATGTGATCCTTCACGCTCATTTTTCAAAATAAAAGCCTGAAACTATGTCTAAAGACTGTTGACACCTTAGGGAAGCCACAGAAAAAGGAATCTGGTTGATATCCCATGCATAGGAACACAGAGGTTTCAAAATAAGAGGCACTTCCTGATTGGATTTTCCTCAGCCTTTCCTCAGCCTTTTCTATCCTAATCTGTCAATTATATGCATATTCTAGCATCTGGTCCTGAGAAATAGGCCGTTTACTTTGGGAACGTTATTTTCCAAACATAAAAATAGTGCCCCCTAGCTTCAAGAGGTTACCAATTTAACGAAGGTGGTACCTTATGATTTTGCATGGCTAGGTGCCCAATCAGAATGCATTTTTGGAATTTAGGTAGAAAATATTACACCCCCCCCCTCACCCCTCCTCAGATAAAGAGTTAACACGGCATATAGCCTCTGTCCCAGTCAACTCTACTGGCAGTGCAATACTGGCAAAACCTGGCAGGGTAATTCATATACCATTTGGTAGGGGCACAAATTCTATCTGGGGAGTCCATTCCTGGCTTTGCCACCCCTTAGGCCCTGGTCACTCACAAGCAACAGTATTTTATGTTTGTAGGATGGTTATGAATGAAAACCACATTTCCTATTACTAATTTACCACACACTTACTTCACGCTAAAGGAACAGAAAAAGAACAGGCTGTTCGTTCTATTTGTTACTGAGCAACCTTGTAATCTTTAACCTTGCTCTAATCACACATTCACAAAATATAGTCAATTGATCTCGGACTAAAACAAGACTATGTGTATGTAGGAAACCAGTTGAGGTAAACAACAGCAGTTAGCTCTCTAAGCCGAGCAGTGATAGTGATAGTGTAGTAGTGATAGTGGAGTAGTGATAATGTAGTATGTCTCTTACCTGCTTTAGCATTTCCTCAGTGGAGTTGAGCTTGTGGTAGTGCTCCTCCAGAGAGCTCTCCAGGTCTCGGATCTTCTCTCCCTGGGCCTCCACTTGGTCTGTGAGCACGCTCACCTATAGCACACAAAGCCAACCCATACACAGGACACCTTACTCAGTCACTCACGTTGACAAATACCTCCTCTCTCCTGGTCAGGACTGGAGCGATCCGTATGCTAATGCTGCTAATTCCTCTGACAACCCACAGGTAGTTTCACTTCATTCCTCAGCCGGATTGGAACTCTATGTCAACAGCCATTGTGAAATATCATAGAAGGTAACCTACGCTTGCCATGGTTCACTGAACTACAAACACGGAGCTGAGTAAACTGAGCCCACAACTCTGGCCAGCTCACAATGAAGCAGGTGAAAGGGAAAGCGAGCACCTCTCTTTTACCTGCTCCACCCAATAATGTTTTCAGTCAACAGGCACAAGCCTGCTGGCCAATCAGCAGCGTTTGTCAGAGGGGCTTGAGGAATGTGCTGGCATGTGCGAAAGAAAGGGCTACTGTGGCACAACGCTGAGATAAAGCTAGTTTTAAGCAGCACACGTTGAGCTAGATAAGACATGACAGAGGCCGAGGAGGAAGAGGGAAAATATAAATATGCAATGTGTAGACTAGATTACAGATGTATAAACTACCAATTACACAGATGTAAAAAAGCATGGAGCGTCCCTGTCAAATCACTTGAGCCTGATGTTTACAGTACAACCAAATACGAGAGGCATTATCCAG
This sequence comes from Oncorhynchus kisutch, assembly GCF_002021735.2. Lineage (NCBI taxonomy): Eukaryota > Metazoa > Chordata > Actinopteri > Salmoniformes > Salmonidae > Oncorhynchus > Oncorhynchus kisutch. The sequence goes on from NC_034177.2 coordinate 44,837,882, forward strand.
ACATGAAATGTACTAGGGGCGTTCTGTTTGACTGAGCTTCTCGGCTACACACAACCAGCCCCCAGCCCCCCTAGCCTGCCCTGGACATTCTAACATCTCTGTGATATACTGCCCTTCCTCTCTCAATTGAACAGCAGAGCCGTGAGGTCACTTGGGCCTGTGGACAGAGGTGTCACATGTCTCTGTCCCCCTAATGCCTTTACACTCACCTGACGTGACCCTGGTGACCCCTGAGGAAGGGCTCTCTCAATTAAATTAAATCAAATTAAAAGGGCTTTATTGGCATGGAAAACATATGTATACATTGCCATAGCAAGTGAAATAGATAATAAACAAAAGTGAAATAAACAATAAAAAATGTACTGTAAAAATTACTCTCACAAAAGTTTCAAAGGAATAGAGACATTTCAAAAATCATAGTATGGCTATGTACAGTGTTATAACAACGTGCAAATAGTTAAAGTACAAAAGGGAAAATAAATAAACATAAATATGGGTTGTATTTAAATCGTTTTTTGTTCTTCACCTTGTCTCTAATATGGACATACATTTGGCAGGAGGTTAGGAAGTGCAGCCCAGCTTCCACCTCCTTTAGTGGGCAGTGTGAGAACGAGGTCTGCCTATGCAAGGAGAACCAGGTCTGCCTATGCAAGGAGAACCAGGTCTGCCTATGCAAGGAGAACCAGGTCTGCCTATGCAATAGCAAGGCTATGCTCACTGGGTCTGTACACAGTCAAAGCTTTCCTTCATTTTGGGTCAGTCACAGTGGTCAGGTATTCTGCCACTGTGTACTCTCTGTTTAGGGCCAAATAGCATCCAGCTTGCTCTGTTTTTTTTGGTTGTTAATTCTTTTCAATGTGTCAAATAATTATATTTTTGTTTTCTCATGATTTGGTTGGGTCTAATTATGTTCCTGTTGCTGTCCTGGGGCTCTGTGGGGTTTGGTTGTGTTTGTGAACAGAGCCCCAGGAACAGCTTGCTTAGGGGACTCTTCTCTAGGTTAATATATCTGTAGCTGTTGGCTTTGTCATTGAAGGTTTGGAAATCGCTTCCTTTTACGAGGTTGTAGAATTTAACGTCTCTTTTCTGGATTTTGATCATTAGCGGGTATCGGCCGAATTCTGATATGCATGCATTATTTGGTGTTTTACGTTGTTCAAGGAAGATGTTTTTGCAGAATTCTGCATGCAGAGTCTCAATTTCGTGTTTGTTCCATTTTGTGAATTCTTGGTTGGTGAGTGGACCCCAGACCGTACAACCATAAAGGGCAATGGGTTCTATAACAGATTCAAGTACTTTTAGGCAGATCCTAATTGGGATGTCACATTTTATGTTCCTTTTGATGGGTGTAGAAGGACCTTCTTGCCTTGTCTCTCAGATCGATCGCAGCTTTGTGAAAGTTACCTGTGGTGCTGATGTTTAAGCCGAGGTAGGTATAGTTTTTTCTGTGCTCTAGGGCAACGGTGTCTAGATGGAATTCATATTTGTGGTCCTGGAAACTGGACCTTAGTTGGAACACCATTATTTTTGTCTCACTGAGATTTACTGCCAGGGCCTGTCTCTGTCTCTGTCTCTCTGTTTCGCTCTGTGCTCCTCCTTCACTCTATCTCTCTCTAAAAGCTAAACTATAATCCTGCAAGGATGATGGTGGGGCGACAGATGACAGGAGCACCTTACCTGGAGCACCAGAGACTCTTTGTCCCCCTCTAAGCGAACCAGCCGCTCCTGATAGCTCTCATTGTTCACAGGGGAGCAGAGGTTAACCTGCAACAACAGACATGGCAAAGAGGAGTCAGAGAGGTGGAGAGGGGGAAGGAGAGGAGGAGAAAGGTTGAAGACTGTCACTGAACAGGCTAAACAATTTAGTATCAACCATTCAATGATTCATCCGCACTGACCCAATAAAGAGGAAGAAATAAGACCAGTATTGTGTTTAGCAACATCTTCCCATATGGTCTAGCGGTTAGGATTCCTGGTTTTCACTCAGGCGTCCCAGGTTCGACTCCCGGTATGGGTACACACTGTTTCTACTGCACTGTTGTCTAATCTGCATTCAGTGTCAGATACAGTATTGAAGGCTGCAGCCAAAGGCCTGGCCAACAGAATGCTGGAGGACTGCTCCATTTCAAACAAAGTTTCTGATATGAGCTAGCTGGTTGAAGAAAAGGAACCAGTAGAACTGTGTTGACACCCAAATTTAAGCTCGGCTGAAAATCCTTAACACTTTCAACATCACAACAAGTGAAATGTGACCATGTGGCATTAACATACAAAAAACACACTCTTTGACCCCTAACATCAGAAACAAGTGTTTTCACTGATTTGCATAAAAGACACCTAATCACCTAATTTATACTAATTAGATATAGTGTGTTGCGTGAAACCTCAGACCTTAAAGACCAGTAAGATCCCCCTCTACAGAGGAATACAGTTTTTCCTTTCTCACTGGCCTCAGTCAGCTGACGTGGCGCATTAGGACACTTTCTGAACCAACCACTACATCGGTGCAAAGACCCTTGACTTCATACTAGGGCTTAACACTTGTCTTCCTCAGTCCCTGAGAACTTCTCCAGGGATGTCTTAACATCATGCTCTTGACTTAAGCCTGCAAGCTGAGTTTCTCTCTCTTTCTCTCTCTCTCTGAAAACCCACAGCACCATGTGATCATCTTGGGGACCTGTCATAAGGTCTGTCACAGCAGGGAAAAGTAACATGCTGTGACTTGTGTGCAGCGCTGAGCTGGGTTTTGTCTCACTGCACGGCTTCAGATAATCCTGTCTTAAATAGCTGGTCTAGGGGCCACTGCTTCAGATCACACTGACAGCACACAGCAGTTTCTCTGAGGTCATCCGAAAGGGCAGACCACTCAGAAGGCAGTTTCACAACTCACTTTCTAGTAGGTACAGCATTTCCATACCCACTTACTATGCATTATCACATGACCTCTCTGAGACTCAAATGTAGACAGTTAAGAACAAATTCTTATTTACAATGACGGCCTACCCCGGCCAAACCCTAACCCAGACGACATTGGGCGCCGCCCTATGGGACTCCCAATCACGGCCGGTTGTGATACAGCCTAGAATCAAACCAGGGTCTGTATTGACGCCTCCAGCACTGAGCTGCAGTGCCTTAGACCACTGCACCACTCGGGAGCTAGAGGGTGTTGCAGCCTCTATAACCACTGTGGTTATTATTTGAGCCTGCTGGTCATCTGTGAACGTCTTGAAGAACAACCTGGCCTAAATGTCCGTACTCTTATAATATCCACCCAGCACAGCCAGAAGAGGACTGGACACCCCTTGAAGCCTGATTCCTCTCTAGGTTTCTTCCTAGGTTCCTGTCTTTCTATGGAGTTTTTCCTAGCCACTGTTCTTCTACATCTGCATTGCTTGCTCTTTGGGTGTTAAAAGGGGCTTTATAAAATAAATATGATTGATTGATTGAATTTGATTGAGAGGAGAGGTGTGTGTATGTGAGTGCGCTTAACTTAATGCTTCTTAATACATAATATTTCTTTACCGCTTAACTTAATACTTACTTTGCCAGGTACCTCATGATTGATGTTGAACATGGTTTCATAAAACAATGCACCAAAGCAAAAGCTATACCCAGGTTCCTGCTGTGCTGCTAGATGTCCACGAGATCAAAGGGCTTGGTTACATCACTTCCTGAATCCTGACAAAGTCCATATGGAGTTCTTTAGCAGTGATTAGTCATGATACTGGCTGTAAACCCAAGCCAAAGCAGAGGAGAGCCAGCCCGTTCTCTGCCACACAGACAAATGACCACTTCCTCTCCTCTTAGGGGATGTGACGCATGTTACAGAGAACAGGGTTGTGTACAATACCCACTGGGCACAGGCGTCAATTCAATGTCTATTCCACGTTGGTTCAACCAGTGTGTGCCCAGCGGGTAGGCACCAAACAAAAGAAAATAAACTGAAACAGGGAGGGACTACTTGAACTTGTCCAATAAGAAACACTCATTTTTGCTTTTTGTTGGAAAGCCTTTTACTAAAATGTGCACTGATGAATATAACCCAGCTCTCTTTAAACAGAGCACCTAGAGCTGTAGTACATTGTACAGAGAGAGAGCTCAAAACATTTGCTATGGAAACTATAGAGGCATCTTTCTCAGGCTAGGCCAAGCCACAACGGAATTTCCCTTAACCCCTCTCTTATGCCATGAGCTACATGGCTGTTTGATGCCTCTTGAAGACATATTGTAGGCGGAGAGAGTGAAGGACAAATCCAAAGTGAGCAAAATATTATCCCACTGTCTGAGAATGCATGACGACTGTGTACAGTGCAGTTAGCAAAGGGACACCACCTGCTTTTAATGGCCTTAACAAATGTTTCTGTTGCACTTGAGTTTTACGGTGGACAGTCAGCACAGTTACTGGGTCTACGGTCTATCACGGATTACAAAAAGAAAACCAGCTCCGTCGCGGACCAGGATGTCTTGCTCCCAGACAGACTAAACAACTTCTTTGCTCGCTTTGAGGACAATACAGTGCCACTGACACAGCCCGCCACCAAAACCTGCGGACTCTCCTTCACTGCATTTCACTGCATACATTTAAACGTGTTAACCCTCGCAAGGCTGCAGGCCCAGACGGCATCCCCAGCCGCGTCCTCAGAGCATGTGCGGACCAGCTGGCTGGTGTGTTTACGGACATATTCAATCAATCCTTATCCCAGTCTGCTGTTCCCACATGCTTCAAGAGGGCCACCATTGTTCCTGCTCCCAAGAAAGCTAAGGCAACTGAGCTAAACGACTACCGCCCCGTAACACTCACTTCCGTCATCATGAAGTGCTTTGAGAGACTAGTCAAGGACCATATCACCTCCACCTGACCTGACACCCTAGACCCACTCCAATTTACTTACCGCCCCAATAGGTCCACAGACACCGCAATTGCAACCACACTGCACACGGCCCTAACCCATCTGGACAAGAGGAATACCTATGTGAGAATACTGTTCATCGACTACAGCTCAGCATTTAACACCATAGTACCCTCCAAACTCCTCATCAGGGTCTCGACCCCGCCATGTGCAACTGGGTACTGGACGTCCTGACGGGCCGCCCTCAGGTGGTGAGGGTGGAAACAACATCTCCACCCCGCTGATCCTCAACACTGGGGCCCCACAAGGGTGCGTTCTTAGCCCTCTCCTGTACTCCCTGTTCACCCACAACTGCGTGGCCATGCACGCCTCCAACTCAATCATCAAGTTTGCAGACGACACAACAGTGGTAGGCTTGATTATCAACATCGACGAGACGGCCTACAGGGAGGAGGTGAGGGCCCTCAGAGTGTGGTGTCAGGAAAAGAACCTCACACTCAACGTCAACTAAACAAAGGAGATAATCGTGGACTTCAGGAAACAGCAGAGGGAGCACCCCCCTATCCACATCGACGGGACAGTAATGGAGAGGGTAGAAAGTTTTAAGTTCCTCGGCGTACACATCACAGACAAACTGAATTGGTCCACCCACACAGACAGCGTGGTGAAGAAGGTGCAGCTGCGCCTCTTTAAACTCAGGAGGCTGAAAAAATTTGGCTTGTCACCAAAAACACTCACAAACTTTTACAGATGCACAATCGAGAGCATCCTGTCGGGCTGTATCACCGCCTGGTATGGCAACTGCTCCGCCCACAACCGTAAGGCTCAAAGCAGGGACCGAGAGACTGAAAAACAGCTTCTATCTCAAGGCCATAATACTGTTAAACAGCAGAGTGGCTGCTGCCATACATGTAAAAAATGTATCATTAGCCACTTTATACAATGCCACATAATATAATGTTTACACACCCTACATTACTCATCTCATATGTACAGTGCCTTGCGAAAGTATTCGGCCCCCTTGGACTTTGCGACCTTTTGCAACATTTCAGGCTTCAAACATAAAGATATAAAACTGTATTTTTTTGTGAAGAATCAACAACAAGTGGGACACAATCATCAAGTGGAACGACATTTATTGGATATTTCAAACTTTTTTAACAAATCAAAAACTGAAAAATTGGGCGTGCAAAATTATTCAGCCCCTTTACTTTCAGTGCAGCAAACTCTCTCCAGAAGTTCAGTGAGGATCTCTGAATGATCCAATGTTGACCTAAATGACTAATGATGATAAATACAATCCACCTGTGTGTAATCAAGTCTCCGTATAAATGCACCTGCACTGTGATAGTCTCAGAGGTCCGTTAAAAGCGCAGAGAGCATCATGAAGAACAAGGAACACACCAGGCAGGTCCGAGATACTGTTGTGAAGAAGTTTAAAGCCGGATTTGGATACAAAAAGATTTCCCAAGCTTTAAACATCCCAAGGAGCACTGTGCAAGCGATAATATTGAAATGGAAGGAGTATCAGACCACTGCAAATCTACCAAGACCTGGCCGTCCCTCTAAACTTTCAGCTCATACAAGGAGAAGACTGATCAGAGATGCAGCCAAGAGGCCTATGATCACTCTGGATGAACTGCAGAGATCTACAGCTGAGGTGGGAGACTCTGTCCATAGGACAACAATCAGTCGTATATTGCACAAATCTGGCCTTTATGGAAGAGTGGCAAGAAGAAAGCCATTTCTTAAAGATATCCATAAAAAGTGTTGTTTAAAGTTTGCCACAAGCCACCTGGGAGACACACCAAACATGTGGAAGAAGGTGCTCTGGTCAGATGAAACCAAAATTGAACTTTTTGGCAACAATGCAAAACGTTATGTTTGGCGTAAAAGCAACAAGGCTCATCACCCTGAACACACCATCCCCACTGTCAAACATGGTGGTGGCAGCGTCATGGTTTGGGCCTGCTTTTCTTCAGCAGGGACAGGGAAGATGGTTAAAATTGATGGGAAGATGGATGGAGCCAAATACAGGACCATTCTGGAAGAAAACCTGATGGAGTCTGCAAAAGACCTGAGACTGGGACGGAGATTTGTCTTCCAACAAGACTATGATCCAAAACATAAAGCAAAATCTACAATGGAATGGTTCAAAAATAAACATATCCAGGTGTTAGAATGGCCAAGTCAAAGTCCAGACCTGAATCCAATCGAGAATCTGTGGAAAGAACTGAAAACTGCTGTTCACAAATGCTCTCCGTCCAACCTCACTGAGCTCGAGCTGCTTTGCAAGGAGGAATGGGAAAAAAATTCGGTCTCTCGATGTGCAAAACTGATAGAGACATACCCCAAGCGACTTACAGCTGTAATCGCAGCAAAAGGTGGCGCTACAAAGTATTAACTTAAGGGGGCTGAATAATTTTGCACACCCAATTTTTCAGTTTTTGATTTGTTAAAAAAGTTTGAAATATCCAATAAATGTCGTTCCACTTCATGATTGTGTCCCACTTGTTGTTGATTCTTCACAAAAAATACAGTTTTATATCTTTATGTTTGAAGCCTGAAATGTGGCAAAAGGTCGCAAAGTTCAAGGGGGCCAAATACTTTCGCAAGGCACTGTATATACTGTACTCTATACCACCTACTGCATCTTGACATCTTTATGTAATACATGTATCACTAGCCACTTTAAACAATGCCACTTAATATGTTTACATACCCTACATAACTCATCTCATATATATATATATATACTGTACTCGATACCATCTACTGCATCTTGCCTATGCCGTTCGGTACCATCACTCATTCATATATCTTTATGTACATATTCTTCATCCCTTTACACTTGTGTGTATAAGGTAGCTGTTGTGAAATTGTTAGGTTAGATTACTTGTTGCATTGTTGGAACTAGAAGCACAAGCATTTCGGTACACTCGCATTAACATCTGCTAACCATGTGTATGTGACAAACACAATTTGATTTGATTTGTAGGTACTACTCCTTTCTTTCTATAAAATAATGTTATGAGTGGTTTATTTTGGCTGCATGATGCCCACTTAGGCTGCGGTCAAGTGGTTCCACCTCTTGACGTGCTCTGCATTCTTGGCACAACTCCTAGTCACTATTCCACTACCTAATAACTCACAACAACCCTGACCTGTCTTGTACAAGCACCTAAATTAACTCTCCTGTTCACTGTCACGCCAAGCCTACGAAAACATGTCCTACCATTACATTTAATTTCAAACCCTGGTATGTCTACTTGGGGAAAACCCATCTTACAAAACCCACCTTCTCAAGTCTTCGTCAATGGCGATTTCATGGCATTTTTGATTACACAGCAGAGTGCTGTGATATCACATAATCACAAGATAACATCGCTGAGACAGAGGAACAACAGCGCCAAGGCTCTGTTTGCAAAACACACATCAGCTGGTTTGTGCTGTAATGCCTCTCATCTGATAACACGTTTCCAGCGAACATGACACATAAGCTCACCAGGATACGCAACTACACTCACATTCAAACTAGTAGAAATGCATCAGGAAAAACTATTACCAGACCGGACAGCAACACCTCATAGGAATACCAATCTCATGAGGATATGGTCCATTCTCATGTTTGTGCAGTTCATTCTTACAGTTTGCAAAAACCTAGGCACTGAGAAAACCTTCTCAAGAAACATACCTCAAGTCAGAGAAAAACAGCCAACATATGAGGCACAGGCACTCACCTTTTTAAGCCAAGTGAAATGCTTATAAAAGTCAATATCACTTTCCATGTTGTCGGCCCATTGCTGCCTGAGATTCTTTTGGGTTCTTGAGTTGCTTATCCTGGCAATGGAGTGACTAGTGCTGTGGTGCTCTAGAGAGCTGCAGCCTGGAGAGGAAAGGCTCTCGCTGGCCCTCTATGTGCTGCTCGGTGCTCCGCTGCGTTGTGATAGGATTTATTACCCAGACTGCAGCCTCACAGCTCCCCTCCTCACTCCCCTCCTTGACGTGGTGAGACAACCGTCCAAATCTTTCCGCCGAGAGAGAGCGAGAGAGAAATAGAAACAGAGAGTGAGAAAGAGAGAGAGCGAGAGAGAGACGTCTGCTGCAGCAGCCAGTCACCTTAGCATCTGCTGTGACTGAGACTGAGGACCCAGGCAGCCCAAAGAGAGCAACAGGCTCTGTCAGCCGAGACACAGACCATGCCAACTCTCAACTCTCTTCTCTCTATTTTCTTCTCGCTCTCTTATTCCCTTGCTCTCCTCAACGGTATCGCCCTTTCTCTCTTTTCCTCTCTTGCTCACTCTTTCCTCGATGGTCTCTCCTAAACGGTCACTCCCTCCCTTTTTCTCTCCTCTTATTAACTTAAAGTCACAACGCAAGCCTGAACTGAACAAGACTGTGGCTTAAGATGAGAGGAAGCACCATTAAAGACACATACACATCTCTCTTCTCTCTCCTTATCTCTTTAAACTAAGCAATGAAGCAACAGCCCTCCTACCATTAGCCTTAGGTCCGACTGGAAATCATTATCTGGACCCCCCATTTCCTGTGTATGGGATCCTTCTCTAAAACAAACTCATCCCCCTCCTCACTGAACCATTTGGCTGCCTCTGACAGTATTCATGTGCACACTTCAAAGAGCACAGTCAGAGACAGAAAAACACAGGGGAGGGGGGGGGGTGGTGACATGTATGTAGGGAATGCTGCAACTTGTCTCTTCTTCGCAGAGTGTAATTAATCATGGGTTACAGCCAGTGAGGCTCAGACTCAGACTGTTTGTAAACTCAGTGTCAGACAGATGGTGCTCATTGCAGAGCTTGACTGAGTAAAGTAAGTAAAAAAGTGAATTAGACTTAGAGCACAGTGTGATTGTGATGCACGTTGCCTTTAATGTATTTTGTGATCCTATGTCTTAACACCCTACAGTTTTGTGACCATTGTCCAGATCACTCCTTCTCTCCTCTCTTTTCTCCCTTAGTCACAGGGATGGGGCATCAGAGACATTTGCACATGGGTAATTCCACTATGTAGGTGCATTTTGAATAGTGTAACTTTTTATTTCATCTTATTTTAATAGTCTGTCTATGGAAGCCCTAATGCCCAAGGCACACAAAAAAAGAAAGTAGACTGTTGGAATGATCTTTTTCGAATGACTTAGTGTGTCATTTGAGCGACATTTATACTAGAATTTCTTTTTACTTCTACTTAGTCGTTCAAACGAGATACTAACACATTCGAACAGGATACTAAGTCTTTTGAACAGCTCATTATTAGGGATGTTGTCACGTTCGTCGTATGAAGGAGACCAAGGCGCAGCGTGGTATGCGTACATTCTTATTTATTTAAAGAATGAACACTGAACAAACTAACAAAATAACAAAACGAACCGTGAAGCTATACAAATGAGTGCTGACAGGTAACTACACATAGACAAGATCCCACAAACACCAAAGGGAAATGGCTACCTAAATATGATCCCAAATCAGAGACAATGATAAACAGATGTTTCTGATTGGGAACCATATCAGGCCAACATAGAATTACAAAAACAGAGATATCTCAGGTCAGGGCGTGGCAGATGTAACGATTCACCGATACGCATCGGTCCCCGATTCAAATGTTTAAGATACAAGTGCACGGGGCCGCGGACCCCAAACCAATCCAATTGTTGCAGGTCCAAAAAATCTATTCAAACGTTACGAATCGCCAGTTCACAAAAACGTTTTGCTCATATTACATTATTTCTACTTTCAGAAAATACCTAATCTTTTGTGACAACTGATGCGTCCTCTGCTTCATTGAACTGCATATAACTGTGTTGACAGTCATCGATCTACAAGTAAGTTTGCATGCCGAACAACCCCAGGCAATATCAGTAGCCTAGTCAAACTGCACATTGCGCCCAGCTTTGCGCACTGTACTCAGCTTCGTGCGCTGAGCAACGAAAGGTAGGCAGCCTGTTCCTGATCTTGAACATCTGGCACCGTGAGCATTCAAATTCTAAAATGGCTTGCGTAATATTAGGCTTTATTAGTTGAGTGACAACATATGTCATTTGCTAGATTATTGTTATCTATGCGCTGTTGAAAATTGTGTTTTACCGGAATAAAATTAAGCTACCATAGACAGAACTCTCATCTGGCTATAGCTGCTGAACGGGGCTTACAATAGATTTTATTTTGATTGTTCATGGTTCAGCATCAGCAATAGTTTTGGTAGTTTTGCTTTAAACAATCAGTGTACAGTATATGGTAATTTTTAGATACACAAGGTAAAGTTGATAATGTCTTAACGAGGACAGGAATCACTTTTGCGAGGTAAACTGCATGGCCGTAGGGAGAGGAGAAGATCACTCAGTAAAAACTTCTAAACGGTCAAAACCATTTGACTTTGAGATGGGGGTGAAATCATTTGTAAACGATAAATATTGATATATTACAAGCTCAAACAAGTTAATCAGTGGGTGATGGTGATTTCAGAACCAAAGTGGGGGGTCAAAACTCATAGGCTACAATGCAACATTTTCAAACTAAAACGTATCGTACCTGTTTTGTGTCAGAGCCCATGTTTCTAGATACTGTACGTAATGAATCGTCTTGAAATGGAAACATGCACATCCCTAATTATCTTGTTCAAACGACTCAATTTTGTTTTTGTCTAATTAGGCCTCATTTGTTGGAGCACCAGTTTTGCTTGTCAGGCTAGGCATGCTAGGCTAATAAGAGGTGAGGATCAACTAGATGAGCTGGCCAAACTACTCTCTTCGATGAAAGTCCAAGCACTCTCCCAGTGTTTCCCCAGTTTAAGAATCGAGACATTTGCGAATAACATTTGTCAAATAATAGTGAAGACATCAAAACTATGAAATAACACACGTGACCAAAAAAAGTGTCAATTATCAAAATATGAGGTAATTGATGGTAAGTCTTCACAAGGTTTTCACACACTGTTGCTGGTATTTTGGCCCATTCCTCCATGCAGATCTCCTCTAGAGCAGTGATGTTTTGGGGCTGTTGCTGGGCAACACGGACTTTCAACTCCCACCAAAGATTTTCAATGGGGTTGAGATCTGGAGACTGGCTAGGCCACTCCAGGATCTTGAAATGCTTCTTACACTCCTTCGTTGCCCGGGCAGTGTGTTTGGGATCATTGTCATGCTGAAAGACCCAGCCACGTTTCATCTTTAATGCCCTTGCTGATGGTAGGCTTTGTTACTTTGGTTCCAGCTCTCTGCAGGTCATTCACTAGGTCCCCCCGTGTGGTTCTGGGATTTTTGCTCACCGTTCTTGTGATCATTTTGACCCCATGGGGTGAGATCTTGCGTGGAGCCCCAGATCGAGGGAGATTATTAGTGGTCTTGTATGTCTTCCATTTCCTAATAATTGCTCCCACAGTTGATTTCTTCAAACCAAGCTGCTTACCTATTGCAAATTCAGTCTTCCCAGCCTGGTGCAGGTCTACAATTTTGTTTCTGGTGTCCTTTGACAGCTCTTTGGTCTTGGCCATAGTGGAGTTTGGAGTGTGACTGTTTGAGGTTGTGGACAGGTGTCTTTTATACTGATAACAAGTTCAAACAGGTGCCATTAATACAGGTAACGAGTGGAGGACAGAGGAGCCTCTTAAAGAAGAAGTTACAGGTCTGCGAGAGCCAGAAATCTTGCTTGTTTGTAGGTGACCAAATACTTATATTCCACCATAATTTGCAAATAAATTCATAAAAAATCCTACAATGTGATTTTCTGGATTTTTCCCCCTCATTTTGTCTGTCATAGTTGAAGTGTACCTATGATGAAAATGACAGGCCTCTCTCATATTTTGGAGGTTATTTCATTTTTAAAAAGTGAGCGATTGTAAATCTGAATAAAGGCCAAAATAATATTTGTAAAGGCCAAAACATTTATTTCTGTGTTTAGAGGGAGAGAAACGCTGGGCCAATTGTCCGCCGCCCTATGGAACTCCCAATCACGCTCGGATGTAATACAAAATAATAGTTTTTGTGATATAATTTGTTTGGTCTTAGTTGTAGTTAGTTGTAAATTCGCCTAAACAAACTGCGCTATCAATTTAGGAGTCTACAATCTCACCATGCTCCACCAGCAGATCGATGTGCCTAACATTTGCAATGGCAGATATACTTTGGAGGAGATGGGAAACGTTGCCCATACTACGTTTTTGGGTCCGTGGTGCATTCTGGGCGATTCTGGGACAAGGAGTGCTCTCTTTCAAGGATAGAATGGGAGTCTATTGGGAGCTAGCTCCAAAATCCAACGTTAGCACACATTTTGTCAACAAGAAGTACAACATTACACACCTTTTCCGATATGTGAGATAATTAACTAGCTATCTGTAATATCGTATTGCTTTGGAATCGTGAACACGATTGGTCGACAGTCTGCTGGTTAGGGTGTTATACGTTCCTGCATTCATAGGATTCCTACCACCTTTCTATAATATCTCAACAGCACCATACAATGCACCCTGGACTAAAGAGGCAGACAAATAGGAACAATCGTGCTAGACCCTCTGTTAACCTTTTTATATGTGAGTTCCAAATATTTTAACGGTCGCGCCAGATTGAGTTATTTTATGTACGTGATGTCAGAATGCACTCTGCTCCAAAATGTGATTATTACGCAACAGTACAGTTAACACGCGCTTCCTGCTAATTATCTATAAGCTGTTTCAATTTGTAAATGTCAAATTATTTTCTAACAAGTTCCATTTTCCAACAACAGTTTGAATTAAGGTGTGTCCTGCCTCCTCATTAATTCACATAGAAGTTGCCCATTTCAGCATTGCGGACAATTTATGTTTGAGGCTTTACTGAGTCGGACAAACTTCACTAATGTTTGCGCAGATCAAGTCTGCAGACAGTCGCGCAGTCTGGCACGAATTAGAACATTTTCTGGTTGCCGCTTGCATTGCCTTCCATTTTGTTTTCCTTACAAATAATAACATTGGACATGTGTGTGTTCCTATGAAAGTAAGTTCCTTATTTTCTGAATATAGTGATGTTGTTTCTACTGTAGGCGTATACAGTATGTATGCACAGTTGAAGTCAGAAGTTTACATACACCTTAGCCAAATATATTTAAACTCCGTTTTTGACAATTCATGACATTTAATCCTAGTAAAAATTCCATGCCTTAGGTCAGTTAGGATCACCACTTTATTTTAAAAAATGTGCAAATGTCAGAATACTAGTGGAGAGAATGATTTATTTCTGCTTTTATTTCTTCACATATTTCGTCACATTCCCAGTGGATCAGAAGTTTACATACATTCAATTAGTATTTGGTAGCACTGCCTTCAAATAGTTTAACTTGGGTCAAACGTATCGGGAAGCCTTCCACAAGCTTCCCACAATAAGTTGGGTGAATTGTGTCCCATTCCTCCTGACAGAGCTGGTGTAACCGAGTCGGGTTTGAAGGCCTCCTTGCTTGCACGTGCTTTTTCAGTTCTGCCCATAAATATCTATAGGATTGAGGTCAGGGCTTTGTGATGGCCACTCCAATACCTTGACTTTATTGCCCTTAGCCATTTTGCCACAACTATGGAAGTATGCTTGGGGTCATTGTCCATTTGGAAGACCCATTTTCCGACCAAGCTTTAACTTCCTGATTGATGTCTTGAGATGTTGCTTCAATATATCCACATAATTTTCCATCCTCATGATGCCATCTATTTTGTGAAGTGCACCAGTCCCTCCTGCAGCAAAGCACCCCCACAACATGATGCTGCCACCCCCGTGCTTCACGGTTGGGATGGTGATCTTCGGCTTGCAAGCCTCCCTCTTTTTCCTCCAAACATAACAATGGTCATTATGGCCAAACAGTTCTATTTTTGTTTCATGGGGACAGAGGACATTTCTCCAAAAAGTACGATCTTTGTCCCCATGTGCAAACCGTAGTATGGCTTTTTATGGTGGTTTTTATGGTGGTTTGAGCGTACACTCCAGGGACCACTGTAGAATGATCACATCATGTGCTCGTATGTGTCAAAGGGTTAATAAAATGCATGTTTTCCCATCTCAAGAGGTTAAGTAACATTTTTAAATAGTATAGTGCATATTAAGTGTCAAATCAAGTAACAGGTTTGACTGTAACGGGGTTGACGATTTCATCTTAAATCATCCATAAATCCCCATGTGACAGGGAGAATGGAAGATTGTTTTGTGCAACAATAGAAAAAAATTGCATCGTGAAAGGGGTAACAATTAAGTACCCTACTGTGATTGTTTTCAATTAAAATGGACAAGAAGAAACAAAAATAGCTTCTTTGCGAGAGCAATTTCTCAAGCAAGAATTTTGTTATGACTGTCTGGGAGTGATCTGAGTGGGGAGGGGAAAACTGAAACTTGGTGTTATTGACAGAGATTATTTGAACTCTCGTTCTCATTGGTTCATTAACAAATGTACCCCTTGCTGATATCACCAGGCAGGCCAAAACTCCATCCCACCAAAACAGGGAAAAATTTCAGTCTGTCTTTTCAGACAGCTCTTACACTAAAAGGGCATTATCATAATTTAACAGTATTATTCCGACCTCATAATGTGGAAATATACACAGAGTGTACCATTCATTAGGAACACCTGCTCTTTCCATGACATAGACTGATCAGGTGAATCCAGGTGAAAGCTATGATCCCTTATTGATGTTGCATGTTAAATACACTTCAATAAGTGAGGATGAAGGGGAGGAGACAGGTTAAAGAAGGATTTTTAAGCCTTGAGACAATTGAGACATGGCTTGTGTATGTGGGCCATTCAGAGAGTAAATGGGCAGGACAAAATATTTAAGTGCCTTTGAACGGGGTATGGTAGTAGATGCCAGGTGCACCGGTTTGAGTGTGTCAAGAACTGCAATGCTGCTGGGTTTTTCACACTCAACAGTTTTTCACACTCAAGCAGCCTCAGGCTGCACAGCTGTTCTCTCATCAAGTGATCATATCTTCACCCATCAGACTATTCTCAATTGAATTTTTACTAATATGTCAAATTAGCTTAGATTTAGAATGGCCCATTATCAATGGGCAGGAACAGTGGGCAGGAACAGGGGCAGGGGAAAAATACATGTAATCTGTATGCACTCAAATAGCGAATGGAGGCCGGTCAATTTTTCAATGATGCCTGACAGGCTACTTCGATTTTATAGCTGAGCTGTGCTTAATATGAGCAGCTGCGAAATAAATATAAGAACACTTATTTCACTCCATGCATCAACCACTATTTGAGGAGATTGCTCTCGCTGTGCGACAGGTGATATTCCGCCCAAACTCGGTATACCATGGGCTCTCCAACCCTAAACCTGGAGCTACCCCGTGCTTAATTCGTTAGTAATATTTTTTCGCAACAAAATACATTTCACTAAACAGTTGACAGCCCTTCTGCCCGCTCGAGGAAGGAATAAAGGGGAGAGAGGAGGAGATGGAAATGCATGTGCCACCCAATTAATTATGAAAATATTTAAAAATCCCTATTACTAGGCTATTCAGAATCCAATATAAATTCACTATAATTATAGGCTACCTGTAAGCAGGCCTGCACAATCAATGAACCATCAGCATTGCCTAGGGCTCTCTCCCAGAATCATGGATAGACATTTTGCATAAGGTAACCAGTCCACCCAGTATGCATAATAATACAGTCCACACTCAAAGGCGATTACTAAAATGTGTTTAATTTTGGAGTATAGGCTAGACCAATTATGCACCGAAGACATCTTAAATCAGTTTTGTTTTATGTTTTTCTGCTATGGGTAATATGCAGTAGGCTACATTTTGTATAACTGCACAATCAGGGGGGGGGGGGGGGGTTTGGGCTCATAAGCGTATGCATAAGCTCTAATAACATCTACAATGGCCATGATTTGCACTCAGTTTCAACCTGCTCTTGAACTTCTTTCTTCAAATTGACCTTCATCGTGAGGTGAGTTTTTAAAGGACCATGCTATTCTGATGATAAGTGTTTGATGTGATTTTCTATTGCATTTTGCATTGATGTCAGAGTGGTTAGTGGGACGATAGAGCCCTGAGCACCAGACCATTAGCAACCTGATGATCGTTAGTTTTTTTTTTACCTTAAAAATGAATCACTAATCACAGGAAATAAATACTTATCTTCAGAAATGACTGTCAAAGCAACAAAATAACTAGGGCTTTACAACAGGGCTCAAAACTGCGACCAAAACACTCATTTTGTGGAACGACCCACATGATATGTCCTCTCCTGAAGCACAGGTATGGCTCAACGAGCCACTCTCTCTCCCTACTGTGCGCATGGAGGAGTGGTGCATTCTAATAAGCACGACCAAATTACCGTTGCTCAAAATGCGAGTGTTTTGGTCACAGTTTTGAGCCCTGTTGTAAAGCCCTAGTTATTTGACTTGGCAGTGCAATTTGTATTTATGATTTATTCAAACTCCATTGTGCAATTGACCAAAAATGTACCATATGAAAGTATCTGCCTGTCCCTGTTTCACTGTTGGCTGCTGTGTGAGCGAGCCACTCTCTCTCCCTACTGTGCGCATGGAGGAGTGGTGCATTCTAATAAGCACGACCAAATTACCGTTGCTCAAAATGTAATTGCGGCACAAATACAGTTATCAAAGCAACTACTGTTGTTCTAGTTACAGAGAGGAGAGTCACACCTTCCTGTGAGTATATCATTTATTTCTCTCAATACTGAGTTGATGGCACCACTTTACCACCAGAGTAGTAGTTTCTATGTGGTCTATATTAAAAGGCATTTACTATAATATGCTTATACAATTCAATATTTGTGCCCAGTTTCTACTTGCAGCAGGTTTGTTTTTTATCTCAATGTCAAATCATTCTGTGTAACAATTTAACATGATTGTTTTCAATCAAAATGGTCAAAAAGAAACAGAGCAAGAGGAATTTCTCAAGCTTTGCTTTGCTAGGACTGTCTGGGAGTAGTCTGAGTGAGGAAAACAGAAAACTAGCTGTTATTGGCAGAGGTTTGGTCTATTCACTCATTTACCACCTAGTGATGTCACCAGGCAGGCCAAAACTCCATTCTACCAAAACAGACTGAAGTTTCAAGTTTCACATTAAAAGAGCATTATCATAATTTTCACAATTTCACAGTATTATTTCAACCTCATATTTTGGAATTATATATAAAAGACAGAAAAATCATGTTTTTGATTGCACTGGGCATTTTAAATATCAAACGGACTCAAAAGGCACTCATTTTGTGGAACGACCCACATGATATGTCCTCTCCTGAAGCACAGGTATGGCTCAACGACAGCCAAGAATGCATATATATATTTTTGACATTTTTTATATTTTTTGGAACTAATGGCACCTGGTATTCCCAGGCGGTCTATCGTCCCAGTACTAACCAGGCCTGACTTTGAACTGGCGTGTTCAGGGTGGTATGGCTAATCTCTACAACTCCTCAATTGGCTCGGGAGAGGCAAAGGTCGAGTCATGCGTCCCCCGAAACATGACCCGCCTGGCCGCCTACTTCTTATCACACTGCTCGCTTAACCCAGATGTCAGCCGCACCAATGTGTCAGAGGAAACACTGTTCGACTAACGATTGGAGTCAGCTTGCAGGCTCCCAGCCCAGTTGCAAGGAGTCACTGGAGCACGATGAGCCAAGGAAAGCCCCCACCGGCCTAACCCTCCCGTACCCCAGACGGCCAATTGTGCACTGTCCTATGGAACTCTCTGTCACGGCCAGATGTGACAAAGCTTGGAATCGAACCCTAGGCTGTAATGGTGCCTCAGCACTGCGGTGCAGTTCTTTTGACCTCTGCGCCACCCAGGAGCACAAGAATGCATACATATCATGAGGGATGCAAATCATGCAAACGTCGTCAGGCTCAACAATAAAACAGATTTGGTAATCCATCTGGAGTGCATGTGCTCTGATCATATTCCCAGCCCTGCTATGGAACTGCAACAAGGAAGTGGAGTGCTCCAGTGACTCCATTGCTACACTCACTGCTTTCAGGGCTTGAAGGGGCTGACTGTGCACTCTGTCCTGCACCTGGCTATGTTGACTGCTGAGTTGGACAATCACTAGGATAACTCTCTTTCTTTCTCCCCCCCCCCCATCTCTCTTTCAAACAATCCCTCCTTGTATAAGTCAAGGCAACAACTTTCCCTTTAAGGCAAAATCTTCAATCTCGTGCTTCTTCTGCGCCAGACTTGACCCCTGTCTTACTGTCTGACATTCTCCGATCGACAGACAATAGCTTCAGGTCAGCGATAGCGAGCATCACAGGGTCTCTCTTCTTCCTGCCAATAACATACGGAGGGAGCTTGATCCTATTTCCTCTGTGGAGGGGCTCAGTTCCTCAGAGAGCAGTGTGTTTAGTTTAATGGAGGAGTGTGTGTGTTTAATCCTGCTCTGGGCCAGTAGAGATGGGGGTCTCAGTAGAGAGACTGTATAGCGTGTAAGACCCCTGCTGAATAGAAAAAGCATTAGCCTCTCCGACTCCGAGAGAGGGGGAAAAAAGAGCCTTTCATTGGCCCCTTAGCCCCGGCAACAGGTTGTTTACTGCAGCCTCGGCCAATGACAAGACATTGTATTCCATAACAACGTCAAACATTCACGTCAACATTCGGCCACAATGAACAAAGCCCTGGCTCACAGTAGCAGTATCATCATGTGCTTGTCATTTCCTAAATATGATCCAAATATGTAAAGTGCCTGCATACCCTCGTAGACCTGGTCATGATATTTACAGACAGCCAACAATAAAAACAAAAAACTAAGAAACATGCACGACATTCCCAAATAAATCTATAGACTAAGAGCTCGATGTGCTGCTCCAGCTGAACAGTGAACACATGAAGAATTGATTCAGACTTACCCCCTAACACCCCAGACTGCTTCAGCTGTGCTTGAGGTGACCAGACAGAGAACATACAGAGCTAACAGAGGGAGTAGAGAGTGAGTAGAGAGAGGGAAACGTGGAGTGAGTAGAGAGAGGGAAAAAGTGAGTGTGGAGAGTAGGAGGAAAAGAAGAGAGGGGTGATTAGAAAGAGGGAGAGTGGAGAGGTTGTGAGTAATGCAGAAAGAGGGGACAAGGCAGGAAGTTGAGTTCAGCCCTATTAGGATTCTCTGAGGAACACGTTGAGTCTTTTAAACATGGCCAGCCTTAGTCCCAGACACAGCCATGCTAAGATCTAACAGCACCCAGGAATAGTTGTCTGTCTAAAACTCATACACAGCAGCTGCTGCTGCAATGAATCAACCCTCGCTCCTTCAATGTGATACAAAGAGAGAGAGAAAAAAATGAAAATTGAGAACCTGCCTCAATTGGAAGTAAATAAGAAGTTGAAATGTTCCACATAATATTATTCATCCTACTGACCCAAGATGGCCTGTAAACAACTGTGATAATATTCTGAGCAAATAATGAATGATGCTCATCTATATTATCTGTTTATAGCCTATATATAAATATATGTTGTTAGACAAAGGAAGATAACGGTGGTTGCTAAAGATGGTTGGCGAAGGTAATGGTTGTTTTATATGGTTGGCATAAGTAACGACTACTTGAGATGGTTGGCATAAGTAACGGTTACTTGACATCGTTGGCATAAGTAATGGAAAAATACAGCATTTCCATAGACCCAGGTGTGCTTCCTGCTACTCACCGAGACCCTTTCTGAGTACCTGTCCATGTCAAGCCAGTCCATGAGCATGTGAGCGGTGCTGCTGGGGACCTGGGCCCTCAGGGTGTCCCTCTCCTCCTCTCTGGGCTGCAGCTCCAGGGCCAGCCTCAGGTCCTCAACCAGCTGCAGCACCTGCAGGGGTCCCGCGCTGCCCGGGGAGCCCAGCTCAAACAGGCCGTTGGTGTACTCGGCTGCAGCCTTGGAGCCTGCCAGGGACAAAGGACAAAGAGTACATATCTTGTCCACTATAATGACTATCAGCACATATACATATCGCAGTATCAGACCCACTCAGCTCCCTTCTACACATCCAACCTACAGGAGGGTAGCACTCCAGGAACAGGGTCTGGGAGCCCGAGGTAAGAGCAACAAGTGTATAGTGTGGAGCCTGAAAGAAGAGATTTTACGTTTGGTAGCTAATCCCAGATTACGGAGAGAGGATCAGAGCAGCAGTGTATTATCATGACATCTTAATGCTCCAATACGCTTCCTTTTTCCCTATTAGCCTACTTTACACTAGCATCAGATCGAGGCAGAACATGCAAATACATTTCCTTTGTTTTGCCATTATGGAACTAGAGATGATGTGACCTACAGGACAGGTCAGGACAGAGGACATTTTACATTTACATTGATAAGGCCACGGTGAAGTACTATAGCTGGTTAAGACCAGGGAATGCCTATGTGCTCTAGAGGTCTGTGGGTATCTAAAACAATATGAAAATGGCCTCACCACTCCTATGATACTGGGGTGGGCCATGAGGTCACATGGGCCTGTAGATAGAGTTGTCCTATGTTTCTGTCCCCCTAATGCCTTCACACTCAACTGGCTGACGTATCATGACATCATAATGATGTTTCTTCCTATTGTTATGTTAGCAGAAAAGTGAAGTAAAGTAACAAATTAAAAAACATTTAAAAAAATTTATCTGGTGGTCTTGGCAGTACTAACCTGATCCCAGATCTGTTTGTGTTGGCTTGCCCACTCCTATGGTCAATGTCATAACATGTAGCACAAACAGATCTGGGACTTGTCATTATCTATGTATACAAACAGCCGTACAGCTGATGGAAAAACATGCAGCGAAACCATGGTACATTGAGTGCATGCTTTGGTTGGCTTGACATTTGAGGACGATGTAGAAAAGAAAACCCTAGATTTTCCGTAAATATGCCTGTGCCTGCCTGAGGGTCAGTGGGGATACAAACAATGGATTATATACTCATGTTCAACTGCATCTCTTTACAGATATCATAACTACGGGTATCTACAGCCAAATAGCCCTGTTTTCTGTTCATCTCATATCTAGTATACTCAGCTTTATTCAGATCACAAGCCTGTTACAAAACAGTTGGTGCAATAAAACGCCTTAAACAAGTTAACAAGCCAGCCCAGTTAAACAGTAGTTGTAGTTTAGTATGCTCTTCTGTTTGTCTGAGCATAGTTTGAAGTTGGTTGAGGTTTCCAAATACTAATCAAATAACTAATTCATATTATCCTAGTATCGATTGACAATAAGTGAAAAAACATAAAGAAACAAATTATTCAACTCAAGATGATAATATGACCGTATCGCTCATCTGATTCAGATGTCCCGGCAATAACCAGTAGGTGGCATATTTTCAAGCCCACCACCACTGCAGCAACTCATAACCTGAATATTATACCTTAATGTCAAGTGCCTTTCAGAGACGTTTCCCACGTAATACTGAAAACGAAAAGTATTTCCTAAGTATGTTCTAATACTCAAATGTAATCAGACCAGTATCTCAAAATATGATGATTGGGATTCCTCGCAGTAATTACATTTTTATTAAATTCTATTTGTAGTTCGTGACACACCAAGGCTGCATAGTAAAGTAATACACTTGACTTCTAACCAACCATATCTTACTGTGATAATAGCAATGCTTAGTTTGTGAACATATTGTTTTCACCTTGACAACTTGGTCAGTCAAGCATATTCACTTGACTGTTGAACCTGATTTCTTGTCATGGTGGATTGAGAGGAAAGGGCAGGACCAGTGGCATGATATTCAAATATTAGACCAGATGTATTTAGATTTACACAATAACACACACTGCTGTGATATTCCCCAACACACAGTAAGTGACTCCATGATGAATCCCGTGGTTGTCAGTGTTGCATGCCTTTCTCTCTCCACAGTCTGATTGTAGCAAGTTGTCTTGCTGATCCTTTCGGCAACAAACTGGCATGTTGATCTCCACCCCCCACACTCTAATTTGTTGACTGACTGCATTAAACATTTATCCTCTATTAGTTCAATCATGGTGGCAATAGCTGAGCTTGCTGCAGGGAATGTGACCCCGAGTCACACTCCCTACAAAGTATTGTCCCTAATTTAACAGCCACGCATGGGTACACACGCAGTGGCTTTCCAAAAAGGCTTGGCACTCGGCTAAATAGCCGATAACAGACTCATTGTAAGCCGGCTACTTTTTCTACTTCATATATCAACCAGACTTCTTTTCATTTCAAAGTTTACATTCGACTAGTCAGAAAAGTCTACATATACTTCTCCCGTTAGAACGAATGATATGCATCTTTTAGCGATTTATTGATAGGACAGGCGCCTGTCAGTCACAAAGAACATGATGGCAGGGAAACAGCTGGTTTGCCAATCTGCTGTCTGTCCCGCCTCTCGGTAGGTCTCCTGTGAGTGAATTTACACATCCCCGTGTGAATGTTTCCCCTCTGATTTTTCCAGCAGCGGCAAAGTTAGCATGGGGGGGGCGGTCACAGAGACAACATTCGTTCCCTGCAATACTACACATTTTGTCATGGGGCTGAGAGAGGCCTAGACAATATCCAAAACAACTAACAACATACTGAATTCATACAATTCATATATTTTCAGTAATCATGTCTTTCTACTCAATACCACAACTCATCTTACCAATTTGGGAGGTAAAGTCATTAAAGTATTCAATAATTTAGCTGTTTATTTCAGTTGGAAGCAAGGCAATAGAATGTACCAGAAGCCACCAAAATAGAGCTAGTTCCGGAACCCCCCAACCCAGAATTCCATGGCTGGCTACTTTTTATATCCGGCTGCTTCCATGTACTTACAGAAAACACTGCACACACACACACACACACACACACACACACACACACACACACACACACACACACACACACACACACACACACACACACACACACACACACACACACACACACACACACACACACACACACACACACACACACACAAACTGTTACTGCATAGACCCTTTAAACAGGATTCATACTGTACACGCAAGAAAAAGGACGATGCCATTAAAACACGCTCATATCTTGGGAGCACATCATAGCAGAACAGACTTATCTGATTTCCACTGTAAACAAGCTAAACATCCAATCATGCTCCTTCCTTATCCTGGAGGATCTCCAACAAAGCCCTCAGAAATAACATTAAGGTCTGACATACTGTAAGCCAGTGTGGGTTCTTCATTTGAATGCTATCTCTTTCATCCATCTTCATCTTTGCAACATCAACTGTATTTGGCAGGTTGACGTTTACTGGGATGGATCTTGTCCAGGAGACAGAGCTGAGCGATTTGCACTAGATTGGCTAGTTGCAAAGTAAAAATTGGCTATATATCGTAAAAATTCATGAAAGCAAAAATGTGTCTTTTGGTCTTAATTTAAGGTTAGGGCAGCAGTGTGGTTACAGTTAGAGTTAGATTTAACATCTTACATTGTGGCTGTGCCAGCTAGTAGCTACAGAGCTGCCTCTGTGTTTTCAGCATGTTGGAATGAAATGCACTAGCTGGAGATTTCCATCCACACTATGAATACTGTTTTTATATGTCATTCAGGCCATCACTGCCTGCTGGGCATCTTCAGCATGAGTAGACAGGCCCTGTCCTCCATGTCTCTAAACATGAGTTATGGCGTCAAAGATTATATAAACACATCATGGTCCTCTCTGGCTCAGTTGGTAGAGCACGGAAACTACACAATTGTAGATTTGATTCCCACTGGGACCACCTATACGAAAATGTATGCACGCATGACTGTGAGTCGCTTTGGACAAAAGCACCTACTAAACGGCATGTATTGTTATATTACTATTATAGTATGACAGTATGTACCATGTCAAAAAAAAATCTGGCCTAGCGACCTGATCGGAAAATACTCCCGTGGGTTAGTATTCTGTTCATTGGGACTTCTGAAAATATTATTGCTTTTGTTATCCCACAGAACATACCCAGCTAGCACATAACGTTAACGAGAGCCTGGTGAGAGCGTTGTTTTCCTGTGGTTATTTTGCATAGAACCTTCCCATAACTTTCCGGGAATGTTGCAAGATAGTTGCTTGGCTTTGGAACATGCTCAGCACATTTAAGGAACTTCACAAAAACATTATTTTATTACATTAACAGCATGTTCCTAAACATTCAAACATGGTTACATTTAATAAAACATGTGGTAACGTTCTAGGAACATTCTCCAACTGGTTTAACATTGAGAAGGTTTCCAAATAGTTCAGAGAACGTTTACATTCTTCTGTGGGAATTTCAGTACTTCAACATAACGTTTTCTGCAGGTTTACTCATGGTTCTATTTAAAGTAATGTTCTCAGAACATTCAGAGAATGTTAAGAAAGGCCAACCCACTTGGAAGCCGGCCCCACCCACTGAGGAGCCAGGCCCAGCCAATCAGAATGAGTTTTTCTCCACAAAAGGGCTTTATTACAGACAGAAATACTCCTCAGCAGCCCTACTCTGCCCTCTCAGACGATCCCACAGGTGAAGAAGCCGGATGTGGAGGTCCTGGACTGGCTTGGTTACACGTGGTTCTCTGCTGTTGTGAGGCCTGTTAGACGTACTTCCAAATTCTCTAAAACAACGTTGGAGGCAGCTTATGATAGTGGCATTAACAGTAAATTCTCTGGCAACAGCTCTGGTGGACAGTCCTGCAGTCAGTATGCCAATTGCACGTTCCCTAAAAAATTGAGACATCTGTGGCATTTTGGTGTGTGATAAAACTGCACATTTTAGAGTGGCCTTTTATTGTCCCCAGCATAAGGTGCACATGTGTAAGGATTATGCTGTTGAATATGCTTCTTGATATGCTACACCTGTCAGGTGGATGGGCTATCTTGGCAAAGGAGAAATCTTCATTAACAGGGATGTAAACAAATTTGTGCACAAAATTTGAGAGAAATTAGCTTTTTGTACGTATGTACGTATTATTTCAGCTCATGAAACATGGGACCAACACTTTACATGTTGTGTTGTATTTTTGTTCAGTTTAGTACATTCCGTTCTCAGCGTCAACAAAATGTTATACTCTATCTTGTTAAGTGTGTTCAGCCATCATGACCACACCCACTAATTGGGCACATGATGGGGCGGCAGGGTAGCCTAGTGGTTAGAGCGTTGGACTAGTAACCGAAAGGTTGCAAGTTCAAATCCCTGAGCTGACAAGGTACAAATCTGTTGTTCTGCCCCTGAACAGGCAGTTAACCCACTGTTCCTAGGCTGTCATTGAAAATAAGAATTTGTTCTTAACTGACTTGCCTAGTTAAATAAAGGTAAAAAAAAAAAAATGATCTTAATGAATGCCTGTTTCCTTTGAAATGGGGTCTGTTTGAAAATGAATATCTTTGTATGAGTTATAAAAACGTGGCACAGTGTACTAATTGCATGGATAAAGAACAGAAGATCATACTGTCAGGTCCATAAATATTTGGACATTGACCAAGTTATTCATATTTTAGCTGTCTACCACAGCATATTGGAGGTGACATTAAGTAATGAATATGAGCTGAAGTGCAGACTTTCAGCTTCAATTTGAGGGTATTAACATCCAAATTGGGTGAACGGTATAGGAATTACAGCACGTTTTATATGTGGTCCCCCCCTTTTTAAGGGACCAAAAGTAATTGGACAATTGGCTGCTCAGCCGTTCCATGGCCAGGTGTGTGTTATTCCCTCATTAGTTAATTTACAAGTAAGCAGATAAAACGTCTAGAGTGGATTTCAAGTGTAGCGTTTGCATTTGGAATCTGTTTCTGTTAACCCTCAATATGAAGTCCAAAGAGCTGTCACTGCCATTGAAGCAAGCCATCATTAGGCTGAAAAATCTAAGCAAATCCATCAGAGTGAAAACATCAAGTGTTGTCAAATCAACTATTTGGTACATTCTTAAAAAGAAAGAACGCACTGGTGAGCTCAGGAACACCAAAAGACCCAGAAGACCACGGATAACAACTGTGGTGGATGACAGAAGAATTATTTCCTTGGTGAAGAAAAACCCCTTCACAACAGTTGGCCAGATCAAGAACACCCTCCAGGAGGCAGGTGTATCTGTGTCAAAGTCAAGAGAAGACTTCACCAGAGTAAATAGTGACGGTTTACCACAAGATGTAAACCGTCGGTAAGCCTCAAAAACAGGAAGACCAGATTAGAGTTAGCCAAACAACATCTGAAAAAGCCTGTACAGTTCTGGAACAACATCCTATGGACAGATGAGACAAAGATCAACTTGTACCAGAATGATGGGAAGAGAAGGGAAGGAACTGCTCATGATTTGAAGCATACAACCTCATCTGTGGAAGTAGTGTTATGGCGTGGGCATGTATGGCTGCCAATGGAGCTGGTTCCCTTGTATTTATTGATGACGTGACTGCTGACAAAAGCAGCAGGATGAATTCTGAAGTGTTTAGGGCTATATCTGCTCAGATTCAGCCAAATGCTTCAAAACCCATTGGATGGCGCTTCACAGTATAGATGGAGAATGGCACGAAGCATACTGCGAAAGCCACCCAATACTTTTTTAAGGCAAAGAAGTGGAATGTTCCGCAATGGCCAAGTCAATCACCTGACCTGAATCCAATTGAGCATGCATTTCACTTGCTGAAAGCAAAACTGAAGGTAAAACGCCCCAAGAACAAGCAGGAACTGAAGACCGCTGCAGTAAAGGCCGGGCAGAGCGTCACAAGGGAAGAAACACAGCATCTGGTGACGTCTATGGGTTCCAGACTTCAGGCAGTCATTGACTGCAAAGGATTTGCAACCAAGTATTAAAACTCACAATTTAATTCATGATTATGTTTGTTTGTCCAATTACTTTTGAGCCTCTAAAATTGGGGGGCTAAATGGTTGTAATTCCTATAAGGTTCATACAATAATTTTGACAAAACTCTTAAATTAAAGATGAAAGTCTGCACTTAAAGCACATCTTGATAATTTCCTTTCAAATCCATTGTGGTGGCGTACAGAGACAAAATTACGCAAATTGTGTCACTGTCCAAATACTTATGAACCTGACTGTACATCTGAATCACACTGTTGCTGTGCCACAAGAAAACATTTGTGTTTGCATGGTTCAAAACAGTTAACCTAAATTAAGATAGGATTATTAGAAGTGTTATTAAAAGTCCTCTTGAAACATTCAGTGAAACCTCAAAAACCTTTACATTTTGTTTAAGACATACACAACATTTAGAGAATGTTCTCCGAACGTTATATAATATCTTAAACTATAATTTCCGTTCTCAGAATGTTATAAAAGTTTCAGGGAACCAAAGTAAAACATTCTCAGAACCTGCCGGCAACTGCCGGCAAAAACTAACATTCCCAGAACAGGCAAAATTTTCAGAATGTTCAGAATGTTTAAAAAATCATTCTGTTTTACCAGTCAGTAAACTTATGGCTTCATTACCAGAACCAATAAGAAACTAAAAACATACGTTCCCACAACTTCCAAGAAACAAAATGTGCTAGCTGGGCAGTAACTGTGTACAAAGAAGGTATAATGCTGTAATGAGCTATTTTCAAAAGAAATTAACGAGTTGATCCTGTTTGTTTTTGTATTCCAAATGTATCTCTCAGCTTTGTTTAATATATTTAAAAAAAATTTCAATGGTTAATCCAAAGAGCATAATAAGAACTGTGGCGAGTGGATTATATGTATTAGGGAAAGATTAAAGTGACAAAATACTGGAATATGATAATGAGTTCAATCATTTTACCTGCAATGATGTCATCCATTTGCTCCAAGGCCGCCTCCAACATGTGACTTGCATCTGAGGCCATGGCGACAGACTACTGCATCGGCCTCTATGCTTGATGTCCTAGGAAAGGAAGACCATTGTTAAATTCTAAGAATGAAGAATTCTAGAAGAGTTCAAATCTAATATATGCTAGCTTTGTTAGCTTTGTACACATTGAACAGTAAATAACATAGAAAAAAAGGTTTAAAATAACAAAAAGATTAAAGATGCGCTGTGAAATATATTTTCCATAACCAAAAATATTGAATTTTCAGCTGTTTGAAGCTGGTGTACAAAACTGAAAGTAAAAGACGCAAAAACAAAACTTAACAGCACACATAGAACCGATCTACCGCTTCTTAGACTTGCTTTCAATGACAAAGACAGATCTGTAACTCATATTAATATATGAATTTGGTTGGGTCGCCCAAAATGTGACATATTGCAGCTTTAAGAAATGTCATATGGTACGATTACCCACATATACATACCTAAACGGAGTACTGAGGACCAATTGTACTGCTGTGATATATTCTCCATTGAAATGTTTTCAGATATTGTCTGTCTTCTTCCTAGGCATACATTTCAGTGTGATTGGCTTGGCCTGGTATAGTGAGTACTAGTATTTTCCCTGGATCATCACCGTCAGTAAGACAGTGCATGGCTTAGAGGCTGGTTCCCCCCACCCCTATGATGACTGTATAGCACAGAACCCCTGTTCTAATGAGGCCTCCGAGCTACCCAGCAGGGTCTCCTCCCTCTGTCATTCTGCTTTACAGCCGTCAGCATCTACCCTCTTAAACAGAGAGAACAGCACGTCCCCTGAGTAACCCCCCAGGTTAAAGGATTTAAACACACTGTGAATGTCTTCGTTCTTTCAGCTGTTGACAGAGTTGATGGTTTGTGGGCTCGGGGCAATGCTTCCTCTATACTAATTTAGCAGCTAAATTGTTGCCACTGCTGCAAGCAATCTGATTTTTCCGATTTTTTATATATATATATATTTACAGTTGAAGTCGGAGGTTTACATACACCTTAGCCAAACACATTTAAACTCAGTTTTTCACAATTCCTGACATTTAATCCTAGTAAAAAATCCCTGTCTTAGGTCAGTTAGGATCACCACTTTATTTTAAGAATGTGATGTTGAGGTGTAGATCTTACAGTGAAATGCTTACTTACAGGCTCTAACCAATAGTGCAAAAAAGGTATTAGGTGAACAATAGGTAGGAAAATAAATAAACAACAGTAAAAAGGCTTTATACAGTAGCGAGGCTATAAAAGTAGCGAGGCTACATATAGACACCGGTTAGTCAGGCTGATTGAGGTAGTATGTACATGTAGATAGGTTAAAGTGACTACGCATATATGATGAACAGAGAGTAGGAGTAGTGCAAAAGAGGGGTTGGTGGGTGGCGGGACACAACGCAGATAGCCCGGTTAGCCAATGTGCGGGAGCACTGTTTGGTCTGCCCAACTGAGGTAGTATGTACATAAATGTATAGTTAAAGTGACTATGCATATATGATAAACAGAGAGTAGCAGCAGCGTAAAAGACTGGTTGGGGGGGCACACAATGCAAATAGTCTGGGTAGCCATTTGATTACCTGTTCAGGAGTCTTATGGCTTGGGTGTAAAAACTGTGGAGAAGCCTTTTTGTCCTAGACGTGGCACTCCGGTACCTCTTGCCATGCGGTAGTAGAGAGAACAGTCTATGACTGGGGTGGCTGGGGTCTTTGACAATTTCTCCAACACCGCCTGGTGTGGAGGTCCTGGATGGCAGGCAGCTTAGCCCCAGTGACGTGCTGGGCTGTACGCACTACCCTCTGTAGTGCTTTGTGGTCAGAGGCCGAGCAATTGCCGTACCAGGCAGTGATGCAACCAGTCAGGATGCTCTCGATGTTGCAGCTGTAGAACTTTTGAGGATCTCAGGACCCATGCCAAATCTTTTTATTTTCCTGAGGGGGAATAGGCTTTGTCGTGCCCTATTCACGACTGTCTTGGTGTGTTTGGACCATTCTAGTTTGTTGTTGATGTGGACACCAAGGAACTTGAAGCTCTCAACCTGCTCCACTACAGCCCCATCAATGAGAATGGGGGCGTGCTCAGTTCTCCTTTTCCTGTAGTCCATAATCATCTCCTTAGTCTTGGTTACGTTGAGGGATAGGTTGTTATTCTGGCACCACCCGGCCAGGTCTCTGACCTCCTCCCTATACGCTGCCTCGTCATTGTCGGTGATCAGGCCTACCATTGTTGTGTCATATGCAAACTTAATGATGGTGTTGGAGTCGTGCCTGGCCATGCAGTCGTGGGTTAACAGGGAGTACAGGAGGGGACTGAGCACGCACCCTTGGGGAGCTCCAGTGTTCGGAATCAGCGTGGCAGGTGTGTTACTACCTACCCTCATCACCTGGGGGTGGCCCATCAGGAAGTCCAGGAACCAGTTGCAGAGGGAGGTGTTTAGTCTCAGGTTCCTTAGCTTAGTGATGAGCTTTGAGGGTACTAT
Organism: Oncorhynchus kisutch; assembly: GCF_002021735.2. Taxonomy (NCBI): domain Eukaryota; kingdom Metazoa; phylum Chordata; class Actinopteri; order Salmoniformes; family Salmonidae; genus Oncorhynchus; species Oncorhynchus kisutch. Next base: position 44,868,927 of record NC_034177.2, read on the forward strand.
GGTGTTGAACGCTGAGCTGTAGTCAATGAATAGCATTCTCACATAAGTCCAGGTGGGAAAGGGCAGTGTGGAGTGCAATAGAGATTGCATCATCTGTGGATCTGTTTGGGCGGTATGCAAATTAAAGTGGGTCTAGGGTTTCTGAGATAATGGTGTTGATGTGAGCCATTACCAGCCTTTCAAAGCACTTCTTGGCTACGGACGAGAGCGCTAAGGGTCTGTAGTCATTTAGGCAGGTTTCCTTTGTGATCTTGGGCACAGGGACTATGGTGGTCTGCTTGAAACATGTTGGTATTACTTGTGTCATGCACAAAGTAGATGTCCTAACTGACTTGCCAATACTATAGTATGATAACAAGAAATTTGTGGAGTGGTTGAAAAACAAGTTTTAATGACTCCAACATAAGTGTATGTAAACCTCCGATTTCAACTGTATATTTCTAACGAGACACGCTTTTAAATGGATAGTCGTTGGCTCAATGACTGGAAGTCTATGGGAACAGCTGGCATGTCATTGCACTAACTCTGTTAGCAATGCAACCCCCCCCAACCCTTGCATCCACTGCTGAAAAGTACCAGGTTTGTCTCCAATACAGTTCAAAAAGGATCAGAGTAAAGCGTGACTGATCATTTGATTGTTGTGCCAAGAAATACATCTGTCTCACACATCAACCTATGATGAGTTCCAATTATCAAAGTCAATAGAAATATCTTGAACAGGGCTTTAAATACTTAAGTATTTAATTCCCCTAAACTATCTCCATACTATCATATGGCCAGGTCGCAATTGTAAATGAGAACTTGTTCTCAACTTGCCTACCTGGTTAAATAAAGGTAAAATAAATAAAATAAATATGACAGAATGGAAACATATCTATTATTATTCAAGTAATCTTCTCTGGAAAAATTATAGATGTGACCATTGACTGTGAGACGTTGGTGAAACACAGGCATAGGCCTCTGAGACAAAAGGCAACTGTAGACGTCGGACAGGCAGGCAGGGAGCACGTTGAAATGAGAAAGGCGTCAACAGTGTTAATTATGTGGCTGTTCAGATTTAGCTGGACACGGCTGAGTGTGATGGCTCCATTTATTCAGAGCCTCTGTAGTGACAGCTCCTCTGTGTAACAGCAGCACAGTGGGCAGCAGACAGTAGTATTCTAATAACTGGCATGATTATACAAACCCAATTAAAGCCTGCAGTTAAAGGCCATGAGGACCTCAGGACTCCCTTGTACTGCAAACCTCTAATGGACAGGCCAGAGAGAATAATACAGTCTACTACCCCTATAATCAACTGGCACAGTGGGCAGCAGACATGGGGTCAATAGGGTCCGCGGGTCCCGAAAAAAAATAATACAAATAAACATACAGTGGGGCAAAAAAGTATTTAGTCAGCCACCAATTGTGCAAGTTCTCCCACTTAAAAAGATGAGAGAGGCCTGTAATTTTCATCATAGGTACACTTCAACTATGACAGACAAAATGAGAAGAAAAAAAATCCAGAAAATCACATTTTATGAATTTATTTGCAAATTATGGTGGAAAATAAGTATTTGGTCACCTACAAACAAGCAAGTTTTCTGGCTCTCACAGACCTATATATATATTATCAGTCAAAAGTTTGGACACACCTACTCATTCAAGGGTTTTTCTTAATTTTTTATATTATTTTCTACATTGTAGAATAATAGTGAAGACATCAAAACTATGAAATAACACATACGGAATCATGTATTAAACAGAAAACTGTTAAACAAATGAAAATATTGTTTAGATACTTCAAAGCAGCCACCCTTTGCCTTGATGACAGCTTTGCACACTCTTGGCATTCTCACAACCAGTTTCACCTGGATTGCTTTTCCAACAGTCCTGAAGGAGTTCCCACATATGCTGAGTACTTGTTGGCTGCTTACCAACACTCTGTGGTCCAACTCAAGATGGCATAGCAGTTCAGATGTCTTTTGTCCTCGTCTTGTCGTGTCCCGTATATATATATTTACAACTTTTTTTCACATACATTTTTTCAATTTTCCATCAACTCATCTTCAAAACACTCTCCTGCAACCCGCCTCCCCAATTTATATTTATAAAAAAGTATTATTTACCTCAAATCTGTAATCCTCCAAGAAGCTAGCCAGAAACTCCAAGAAGCTTGCCAGAAACTAGCCAGAAGCTAGCCAGGAGCTAGCCCAGAAGCTAATCCAGAAGCTAATCGGAAGCTAGTTCAGAAGCTAGTTAGCTTCTTTACTGGCAAATCGTTAGTATTCAGCTAACCACGGTTTGTGGTCATCAGCTATCCTTTAGCTCGAAAATCTATCGCCAGTTTTGTACGGCGCAGCGCGGCTCGGAACGGAACATACCGGACCAATTTTTCTCTCCATGTCCCTGGATTTCAACTGCTCTATGGACATTCATACCTGGATCTCACAGCTAGCTAGCTGCTATCCGTGTGACTATCGGCTTTCGTCGATTCCGGAGCAAACATCAATTATTCCGGAGCTAGCCAGCTCCGTCAATCACTCCTGAGTTCCATCAATCACTCCTGGGCTGCAGTCACCTATCCGGACCCGTTTTGCTGCCTACGCGGAGCCCCACCGGGCCTTCACAACTGGACTGCCGACGTTCTCTACCTGAAGGAGTTATCCGGCTGGCTCCTCCGTCGCGACGTTACCTGAAGGCCCATCTGCGGCCTGCTAACCGTTAGCTGTCTTATCGGCTGCTATCTGAATAGTCAATCGGACAATTTATTTATTTATTTTTATTATGTTTTCTTCTTGGGCCTCTATAACTATATCTATTGTTTTTATTTTTGTTGTTGTTGTGTGATTTGGATTAATCCCCTCTACCACACGGAACCCCACTAATCTACTGACGGAACGCAAGAGGTGGCTAATAACAGACCTCCATCCTATGCTAGCTTGCTACCGATGGCCTGGCTAGCTGTCTAAATCGCCGTGACCCCCAACCAACCTCTCCACTCACTGGACCCTTTTGATCACTCGACTAAGCATGCCTCTCCTTAATGTCAATATGCCTTGTCCATTGCTGTTCTGGTTAGTGTTTATTGGCTTATTTCACTGTAGAGCCTCTAGTCCTGCTCACTCTACCTTATCCAACCTATTAGTTCCACCACCCACACATGCAATGACATCTCCTGGTTTCAATTATGTTTCTAGAGACAATATCTCTCTCTTCATCACTCAATACCTAGGTTTACCTCCACTGTATTCACATCCTACCATATCTTTGTCTGTACATTATACTCTGATGCTATTTTATCGCCCCCAGAAACCTCCTTTTACTCTCTGTTCCAGACGTTCTAGACGACCAATTCTTATTGCTTTTAGCCGCACTCTTATTCTACTCCTCCTATGTTCCTCTGGCGATGTAGAGGTGAATCCAGGCCCTGCAGTGCCTAGCTCCACTCCTCCACTCGCTCTTTTGACGACTTCTGTAAGCGTAATAGCCTTGGTTTCATGCATGTTAACATTAGAAGCCTCCTCCCTAAGTTTGTTCTATTCACTGCTTTAGCACACTCTGCCAACCCGGATGTTCTAGCTGTGTCTGAATCCTGGCTTAGGAAGACCACCAAAAATTCTGATATTTTAATTCCAAACTACAACATTTTCAGACAAGATAGAACTGCCAAAGGGGGCGGTGTTGCAATCTACTGCAAAGATAGCCTGCAGAGTTCTGTCCTACTATCCAGGTCTGTACCCAAACAATTTGAACTTCTACTTTTAAAAATCCACCTCTCTAAAAACAAGTCTCTCACCGTTGCCGCCTGCTATAGACCACCCTCTGCCCCCAGCTGTGCTCTGGACACCATATGTGAACTGATTGCCCCCCATCTATCTTCAGAGCTCGTGCTGCTAGGTGACCTAAACTGGAACATGCTTAACACCCCAGCCATCCTACAATCTAAACTTGATGCCCTCAATCTCACACAAATTATCAATGAACCTACCAGGTACCTCCCCAAAGCCTTAAACACGGGCACCCTCATAGATATCATCCTAACCAACTTGCCCTCTAAATACACCTCTGCTGTCTTCAACCAAGATCTCAGCGATCACTGCCTCATTGCCTGCATCCGTAATGGGTCAGCGGTCAAACGACCTCCACTCATCACTGTAAAACGCTCCCTGAAACACTTCAGCGAGCAGGCCTTTCTAATCGACCTGGCCGGGGTATCCTGGAAGGATATTGATCTCATCCCGTCAGTAGAGGATGCCTGGATATTTTTTTTAAATGCCTTCCTAACCATCTTAAAAAAAACATGCCCCATTCAAGAAATTTAGAACCAGGAACAGATATAGCCCTTGGTTCTCCCCAGACCTGACTGCCCTTAACCAACACAAAAACATCCTATGGCGTTCTGCATTAGCATCGAACAGCCCCCGTGATATGCCTTTACATCCCTTCTCACCTCATTTGCTCACATTGTATATAGACTTGTTTATACTGTATGTTTGTTTTACTCCATGTGTAACTCTGTGTCGTTGTATCTGTCGAACTGCTTTGCTTTATCTTGGCCAGGTCGCAATTGTAAATGAGAACTTATTCTCAACTTGCCTACCTGGTTAAATAAAGGTGAAATAAAAAAAAATTAAAAAAATAAAAACTCATCCCAAACCATCTCAAGTGGGTTGAGGTCGGGTAATTGTGGAGGCTAGGTCATCTGATGCAGCACTCCATCACTCTCCTTCTTGGTCAAATAGCCCTTATACAGCCTGGAGGTGTGTTGGGTCATTGTTCTGTTGAAAAACAAATGATAGTCCCACTAAGCGAAAACCAGATGGAAATGGCGTATCGCTGCAGAATGCTATGGTAAACATGCTGGTTAAGTGTACCGTGAATTCTAAATAAATCACAGACAGTGTCACCAGAAAAGCACCACCACACCTCCTTCTCCATGCTTCACCGTTGGAAACCACACATGCAGAGATCATCCGTTCACCTACTCTGCATCTCACAAAGAAACCAAAGGACAGATTTCCACTGGTCTAATGTCCATTGCTCATGTTTTTTTGGCCTAAGCAAGTCTCTTCTTCGTTTTGCTGTCCTTTAGTAGTGGTTTATTTTCAGCAATTTCACCATGCAGGCCTGATTCAAACAGTCTCCTCTGAACAGTTGACGTTGAGATGTGTCTGTTACTTGCCCTGTGAGGTGCAATCTGAGGTACAGTTAATTGCCGATTTCTGAGGCTGGTAACTCTAATGCACTTACCCTCTGCAGCAGAGGCAACTCTGGGTCTTGCTTTCCTGCGGCGGTCCTCATAAGAGCCAGTTTCATCATAGCGCTTGATGGTTGTTGCGACTGCACTTGAAGAAACTTTCAAAATTATTGAAATTTTCCGGATTGACTGACCATGTCTTAAAGTTATCATGGCCTGTTGTTTTTACTCAGTTGGGTTTCGACCCCTGGTATCGTATAAACGTGCATAAGACATGGAAAAATGCATAGAATTGCAGAAAATTAGCTTTAAAATAGCAACAGAAAAATCTCTGCCCCGTGCAAAAGTTGTAGAATTTCAGGAAATTACCTTAAAAACGGGAAAATGTTCTCTCCACCAACAAGAGGGGTGTGAACAGTTTGGGGTTGCATGGGTTGCGAGTTGGAGGTTTGTTACTACACCGATAAAAACATTATCCATCGGACCTCTGCCACTTAGGAAATTTGTGTTACCAAACTTTCTCAAAAAGTACTTGAGTACCCCTGGTCTACTGTCTGCTACTGTACTATCTAATGTATGTCTTGAAGACTCGGCCTTGGTAGAGCTTAAATGAAATCAAATGACATTTTATTTGTCACATGCTTCACAAACAACAGGTGTAGATTAAAGGCCAAGACAAACGAAACGCGAACGAGTGAACAAGCGTGTACTTGCTGAAAATAGAATACACGGTAGTGAATGACAGAAAACAGCTGCGACTGTCAACGGCGTCAAAAGCATAATGCGCTTCAAATTAGAATGGAAGTCTATTTTTCTTGCGTCTACATGAAGCAATGCCTGTTTGCATTTCATTTAATTTGGCCTTCAAAATTCAAAAGGAACTCGCACATCCAAGCTATTTTTTTGCAGGTGCATGGTAATAGTTGAATAAAATTGGAAAAAATAAGAAACCCGCACACTGCTCTTTAATCAGCTTTACGTATCGGCCTCACAGCCTTCGTCAGAGCTTTTGTGAGTTTTTTTAAATTAGCACCCTCTAGGTCTACATAAGGGTGAGATATGGGAGAACCTTCCAGAAGGAAAACCATCTCTGTAGCACTACACCAATCAGGCCTTTATGGTAGAGTGGCCAGATGGAAGCCACTCCTCAATAAAAGGTACATGACAGCCTGCTTGGAGTTTGCCAAAAGGCAAATAAATACTCTCAGACCATGAGTAATGGTCACCACCGATAAATCCATGATAAGCATTTCTCTATGGCTGGCCATGCCTTCCTCCTTCTCCTTCACCCAAATCCAGATAGCAGATGTTCTGAAAGAGCTGCAAAACCTGGACCCGTACAAATCAGCTGGGCTAGACAATCTGGACCCTCTCTTTCTAAAACTCTCCGCCGCCATTGTTGCAACCTCTATTACCAGCCTGTTCAACCTCTCTTTCGGTATCGTCCGAGATCCCTAAAGATTGGAAAGCTGCCGCGGACCTACATCTATCCTGCCCGGACCTATATCTATCCTGCCCTGCCTCTCTAAAGTCTTCGAAAGCCAAGTTAATAAACAGATCACTGACCATTTCGAATCCCGCTGACCTTATCTCAGCTCACTGGTCACGATAACAACCCCCACCCGTAGCACACATTCCAGCAGGTATATCTCACTGATCATCCACAAAGTCAACACCTCATTTGGCCGCCTTTCCTTCCAGTTCTCTGCTGCCAGTGACTGGAACTAATTGCAAAAATCTCTGAAGCTGGAGACTTATATTTCCCTCACCAACTTTAAACATCAGCTATCTGAGCAGCTAACCAATCGCTGCAGCTGCACATAGTCCATCTGTAAATAGCCCACCCAATCTACCTACCTCATCCCCATACTGTTTTTATTTAATTTTCTGCTCTTTTTCACACCGGTATCTCTACTTGCACATCATCATCTGCTCATTTATCACTCCAGTGTTAATCTGCTAAATTGTAATTCTTCGCTACTATGGCCTATTTATTGCCTACTTCCTCATGCCTTTTGCACACTGTATATAGACTTTATTTTTTTCTACTGTGTCATTGACTTGTTTATTGTGTTACTGGCTTGTTTATTGTTTATTCCATGTTATTCCTTTTGTAACTCTGTGTTGTTGTCTGTGTCACACTGCTTTGTTTTATCTTGGCCAGGTCACAGTTGTAAATGAGAACTTGTTCTCAACTAGCCTACCTGGTTAAATGAAGGTGAAATAAAAAATAAATAAATACAAGTAACAAGATCTGATGAAACCAAGATTAAACTCTTTGGCCTGAATGCCAAGTGTCACGTCTAAATAAAACATATGTTAATGTTTCAATGCAATTCTAGCTTAAATGGTGTAAGATCTGATGAAACCAAGATTAAACTCTTTGGTCTGAATGCCAAGTGTCACGTCTAAATAAAACATATGTTAATGTTTCAATGCAATTCTAGCTTAAATGGTGTAAGATCTGATGAAACCAAGATTAAACTCTTTGGTCTGAATGCCAAGTGTCACGTCTAAATAAAACATATGTTAATGTTTCAATGCAATTCTAGCTTAAATGGTGTAAGCGTAGTGCTCCAAATAATAATAACAAGTCAGAAATAATTCTTACAATATTTAAAGTGTGGCTGCTGTCACAAGACACATTGATAACATGGTTATATACAGGAAGTACCAGTACCAAGTCGATCAGTGGAAGCTCCTCAGAGGAGGGAGGGGAGGACCATCCTCCTCAGTGATTTAAAAAAAAAATGTTTAAAACATTTAAAAAGTTCATTTTGGGATAACACTATACAAAATATATTCACGTCACCAAATAATTGATTAACATGCACAGCTCTTGCAGCATTAACTGACATGTTGTCCACCCAATCAAACGATCCGAGAATGAATCTAGTAGTGAAAATATAAGCTACAGCTAGCTAACACTGCAGTGCATAAAATGTGGTGAGTAGTTGACTCAAAGAGAGAGAAAGACAATAGCTGAACAGTTTTGAACAAATTGATTTATTCATAAATGAAGGAGAAGAAAGAGAGAAATAGAGAGAGAAATGTCATAATTTTCATTCACTTTCAAATTCACTTGCTTAGCTAGCAAATGCAGCTAGTGAATGAAAAAAGTGAATGAAAATAAAGCTAGTTTAGCCTACTCAAACACACTGCTCAAACAGATGGATGCTATGTTAAATAGCTAGCTATGACTATCCAACAAAACCATGGAACTCTTCCAAGTCAAGGTAATCTTTTGGTTTTACTAATTTATGTGCTAAACTGCTTACTGACTGTACAATATAACATTACTGCATGATTGTAGCGGGTTTACTAACGTGTTAGATTCTATATTGACTATGACGTTACTTTAGCTAATATGGAGAGAACGATGCAGGCTGTGTGTAGCGTTTATGATGTAGTTTGGCTTAGAAAGTCTTTTTTGGCTGGTCACATACACCTAATGTGTTGTGCATTGAAGTCCACAAGCGAAGGGAAAAGGTGAGAGGAGGAGAGCGCATAGATGCAAGAAGGAACACAACGTGGCTGCCATGAAAGGTAACTGTGTTTATGCGTTGATTCTGTTTAAAAGAGTTTCTTAAATGGAAGCAAACGGAACGAAACGGAGATAAACATACCTGAATTTGTCCAACAGAAACTATCATTTGCAACTGTTGGACTAATGATTACACCCTAGATCAGATAGATGCAAGAGTGAGTCACCTCAAATTTTTCTCTTGACCTGTGTGTACCTACGTTGTAAACCTGAATTCATAGGTTATGTTGTAGCAATCTCATGATGGGTATTGAACTGGGTGAATGGAATATGAATGAGTATATGAATGAGTCATCCAATATTCTGTAATTGAAATAATTCCATGCTTATGAAATAAAAAATTGTCCTCCTTCATCTTAAATGGCACCGACCGCCACTGGAGTCGATATGCAGAGGTACCAGGTAATTTAGGTAGCTATATACAGTTGAAGTCGAAAGTTTACATACACTTAGGTTGGAGTCATTAAAACTTGTGTTTCAACCACTCAACACATTTCTTGTTAACAAACTATAGAATTGGCAAGTCAGTTAGGACATCTACTTTGTGCATTGACACAAGTAATTTTTCCAACAATGGTTTACAGACAGATTATTTTACTTATAGTTCACTGTATCACAATTTCAGTGGGTCAGAAGTTTACATACACTGAGTTGACTATGCCTTTAAACACCTTGGAAAATTCCAGAAAATGATGTCATGGCTTTAGATGTTTCTGATAGGCTAATTGACATCATTTGAGTCAATTGGAGGTGTACCTGTGGATGTATTTCAAGGTCTACCTTCAAACTCAGTGCCTCTTTGCTTGACATCATGGGAAAATCAAAAGAAATCAGCCAAGACCTCAGAAAAAAAATTGTAGACCTCCATCCTTGGGAGAAATTTCCAAATGACTGAAGGTACCACGTTCATCTGTACAAACAATAGTACGCAAGTATAAACACCATGGGACCACGCAGCCATCATACCGCTCAGGAAGGAGACGCGTTCTGTCTCCTAGAGAAGAATGTACTTTGGTGCGAAGTGCAAAGTGCAAATCAATCCCAGCACAACAGCAAAGGACCTTGTGAAGATGCTGGAGGAAACAGGTACAAAAGTATCTATATCCACAGTAAAACAAGTTCTATATCGAAATAACCTGAAAAGCTGCTCAGGAATGAAGAAGCCACTGCTCCAAAACCATCATAAAAAAGGCAGACTACGGTTTGCACCTGCACATGGGGACAAAGATCGTACTTTTTAGAGAAATGTCCTCTGGTCTGATGAAACAAAAATATAACTGTTTGGTCATAATGACCATCATTATGTTTGGAGGAAAAAGGGGGATGCTTGCAAGCCGAAGAACACCATCCCAACCGTGAAGCACGGGGGTTGCCTGCATCATGTTGTGGGGGTGCTTTGCTGCAGGAGGAACTGGTGCACTTCACAAAATAGATGGCATCATGGGGGAGGAAAATTATGTGGATATATTGAAGCAACATGTCAAGACATCAAAAGCTTGGATGCAAATGGACAATGACCCCAAGCATACTTCCTGCATACTTGCAAAGTTGTGGCAAAATGGCCTAAGGACAACAAAGTCAAGGTTTTGGAGTGGCCATCACAAACCCCTGACCACAATCTCATAGAACATTTGTGGACAGAACTAAAAAAGTGTGTGCGAGCAAGGAAGCCCACAAACCTGACTCAGTTACACCAGCTCTGTCAGGAGGAATGGGCCAAAATTCACCCAACTTATTGTGGGAAGCTTCTGGAAGGCTACCCAAAATGTTTGACCCAAGTTAAACAATTTAAAGGCAATGCTACCAAATACTGAGTGTATGTAAACTTCTGACCCACTGGGAATGTGATGAAAGAAATAAAAGCTGAAATAAATCATTCTCTCTACTATTATTCGGACATTTCACATTCTTAAAATAAAGTGGTGATCCTAACTGACCTAAAACAGGGCATTTTTACTCGGATTAAATGTCAGGAATTGTGAAAAACTGAGTTTAAATGTATTTGGCTATTGTGTATGTAAACTTCTGACTTCAACTTTCGGTTGGGGTGAAATGACTAAGCAACAGAGTAGATAATATACAGTAGTAGCAGCATATGTGGTGAGTCTGAAAGTGTATGTGTGTGTGTGTGTGTGGAGTCAGTATGCGTGTGTACCTATGTATGTGTGTGTTGGGGTGTAAGTATGTGAGTGTGTGGGCAGAGTCCAGCGTGTGTGTATAGAGTCAGTGCAACAGAGTTAGTGCAAAACAGGGTCAATGCAGGTAGTCTGGGTAGCCATATGATTAGCTTTTGAGCTGTCTTGTTCAGCAGTTTTATGGCTTGGGGGTAGAAGCTGTTCGAGGTCCTGTTGGTTCCAGACTTGGCGCACTGGTACTGCTTGCCGTGAGGTAGCAGACAGAACAGTCTAGGGTAGGGATCATCAACTAGATTCAGCCGTGGGCCGATTCTTTCTTGAGTGGATGGTCGGGGGGCCAGAACATAATTACAAATCATTTGTACACTGCAAATTGACCACAATAAGCCCAAACAGATACAGTGGCAAGAAAAAGTATGTGGGTCCTTTCGAATTACCTGGATTTCTGCATAATTTGTCATAAAATTTGATCTGATCTTCATCTAAGTCACAACAATAGACAAACACAGTCTGCTAAAACTAATAACACACAAACAATTATACGTGTTCATGTCTTTATTGAACACACTGTGTAAACATTCACAGTGCAGGGTGGGAAAAGTATGTGAACCCTTGGATTTAATAACTGGTTGACCATCCTTTTGCAGCAATAACCTCAACCAAACATTTTCTGTGGTTACGGATCAGACCTGCCAACGGTCAGGAGGAATTTTGGACCATTCCTCTTTACAAAACTGTATCAGTTCAGCAATATTCTTGGGATGTCTGGTGTGAACTGCTCTCTTGAGGTCATGCTACAGCATCTCAATCAGTTTGAGGTTAGGACTCTGACTGGGTCACTCCAGAAGGCGTATTTTCTTCTGTTGATTTACATCTGTGTTTTTGCATCACCCAACTTCTGTTGAGCTTCAATTGTTGGACAGATAGCCTTACATTCTCCTGCAAAAATTAAGAATTCATTTTTCCATCGATGATAGCAAGCTTTCCAGGCCCTGAGGTAGTAAAGCAGCCCCAAACCATGATGCTCCCACCACCATACTTTACCTTGGGGATCAGGTTTTGATGTTGGCGTGCTGTGTCTTTTTTTTCTCCACACATAGTGTTGTGTGTTCCTTCCAAACAACTCAACTTTAGTTTCATCTGTCCACATAATATTTTTCCAGTAGTGCTTTGGAACATCCAGGTGCTCTTTTGTGAACCTCAGACATGCAGCAATGTTTTTCTTAGACATCAGTGGCTTTTTCCATGGTGTCTCCTGATGAATGGACTCCACTGTGAGGGTGAGTGGTTGGGTGATGCGTGTGATGATTAAGGATCCTAGTGGCCGATTATTGAGGGCTTGAACCGGGAAAGGAGAGGAGAGCGGGTATGAGATGATGTTATGAGAGGAGGCAAGGGTCTGGTCAATAAAGTTCCCAACAGCACCGGAATCCACTAACGCTGTAGACACAGTATATGAGGGACAGTCAATTAGTGTTATGGACACCAAAAAGAGTTTTGCAGAAAGTGATGAAGATGGAATTCTCACTCCTGTCCCAGGAGGTTGAAGATCACGTGACTGTCCCTCTACTCTTTTGGATCCCGGATTGGAAGTGCCGGACACCGCTGGAGCTGGTGCCCTCCTTGACCAAAATACAGACAGAGGCCCAGCTGTCTCCATCTGGGTCGCTCTGCCGCGGAGAGGCGTGCGACCCCTACCCCTCAGTCTCTGATCCAGAGTATTCACTGAGGGAGGGAGAAAAGCGATGAGAGTACCGACGCTCCCGAAGTATGTTATCCAGACGGATAGTCATCGCAATGAGTGCTTCCAAGGAGAGGTTGTCATCTCGACAAGCCAGTTCCGTCTGGACCTACTCTCGCAAACCTCTTCTTAATAGTGTACGAAGCACCGACTTGTTCCATCTGCTGGATGCTGCTACTGTCCGGGAGGTGAGTGCTTACTCGGCAGCCGTCTGGTCCCCCTGCTGTAATTGGAGTAGGTGCTCACCCCCGACTCTCCAATCCAGGGGATAATCAAAGAAGCATTTGAACAGAGCCATGAACCCCTCATTTAAATCTATCTCCTCCTCTCCTCTCTCCCAGACAGCCGTGGCACATTTCAACGCCTGCCCAGTCAGCAGAGAAATAACCGTGGCAACCTTGGACCTCTCATCTGGTGCGTAAAGTAGAGGGAGCACTGATGTAGGAAGCCACAGCATTTAGATGGGGTGCCGTCATATTTATCCGGGAGGGACAAACGGGCATCACTGACCTGAGAGGGTTGCTGAATGGGCGGTTGTGCTGGCTCGCTGGGTCCACTGGTTGTAGAGTGTCCGGGTATGTTCAAAACATTGCACACTGCAAAGAACCTCTTCCATAGCCGTCCACAGTTGTGCCAGCTGGCCATGGTGTTGACGTAGTAGGTATCCCTGCTCGTCGAACTGAGATTTTCTGTTGTCCTGCTGCTTCCATTGTTGGAGTCAGTATTCTGTAACAGAGACGCTGAGAGTCAAGAAGCAGGTGCAACGTTGAATAAAAACAACAAACATGGAACAAGACAGCGTAGCGTCTACGCATAAACACCAGAACAATACTGACTGGGGAAAGAACCTAAGGGATTGACAGATATAGGGGAGATAATAAGTGAGGTAGTGGAGTCCAGGTGTGCCTCATGATGACGTGCAGGTGTACGTAATGATGCCAGGTGTGCGTAATGATGGATCCCAGGAATGTTGGATAGTATACCGGCGACGTCGACCGCCGGAGGGGAGGAGCGGGAGTAGACGTGACAGAAGGAGCGAAAACCCACAGACACTCGGCCCTGCACATTTGACACGTGCAGTACACAAATAATCAACAAAAAAATCTGGAAATGTCGGAAGAAATATAATTAAGAAACCAAATAGCACTGTAAGAGTAATCCAAATGCAATCTATATGTATATACAGAGGATGCATTTATACAAGATACACGACAAACCACTTCTGTATGGACCTCGCTTTGTGCATGGGGGTATTGTCATGCTGAAACAGGAAAGGGCCTTCCCCGAAATGTTGCCACAAAAAAAACGCATAGGCTATTCTCATTGAGTTGAGTGTGGAAACGTTTTATCCACAACTCTCTGTCAATTGGTGTTGCATTATACTGAAGATTTAAACGATCCTCCAATTCTGGTTTATCGACCCCACCACTAGCCATTGTACAAAAGGACCGTTTGAAATGTGCCAATTAAGATTTGAATTTTAATTACAATTTTTTTTTTACGGAAAGGTCTGAAATGTTTTCCAGCTCAGATGTACTCAAAAGAGGCATATAACACAGTGCAGGCATAGTCTATAGGTCTAGTGTTTTTATTTTGTAAACATAAAATGTTTATGTATTAATTTGGGTTCACAGTGTGGACAGAACCGAATAAATGTACTGTTAAACCCAGCCCCTTCATGCCACCACCAGCTACTGCGACAATAATTCCGGTTGTGAAAATAGCAAAAATATTTCTGACACACCCCCAAACGTATAACGCTACCACCAGCGCTAAGATTTACCATTGCGTTAAGTCTTTAACATAGAGCCCATTATATGTCATCTGTAATAATAAACCTACAATTCCCTGGTATTCATAATCATAGTAAAACTATCTACTACTTATTTCTCAACATTAGTCTACTCATATTTTATGTAGAAACTGCCAGCAAAACAAGTTTGACAACAGTCTGTTTCCTCCTTATACGCCCTGTCATGACACCAGTTATTTATAATGACATTTTCTGCCAGATTTTAAAATTATTTCTTGCTGTGAAAAGCATTGATGTTGTACTTACCAAAAACAAATATGACCAATATACACTCACAAATATGACTAATATACACTCATATTACTAATATACACTAATATACACCCAGTATTTTAGGTACACCTATCTAGTACCAGGTCGGAGCGCCCTTTGCCTCCAGAACAGCCTGAATTATTCGGAGCATGGAAATGTTGCTCAACTGGTATCAAGGGACCTAACATGTGCCAGGAAAACATTCCCCACACCATAACACCACCACCACCAGCCGGTACCATTGACACCTGACAGGATGGGGCCATGGACTCATGCTGCTTATTTCAAAACCTGACTCTGCCATTAGCATGACTCAACAGGAACTCGGATTCGTCAGACCAGGCAATATTTTTCCACTCCTCAATTGTCCAGTGTTGGTGATCGCGTGCCCACTAGAGACACTTCTTCTTGTTTTTAGCTGATAGGAGTGAAACCCGGTGTGGACGTCTGCTGCAATAGCCCATCTGTGACATCGCTGTTGTACTTTTCAATTATTTCCCTATTTGTGACCCGCCTGTTATATTGCACGATTCTTGCCAATCTCCTTTGACCTCTCATCAATGAGCTGTTTTCGCCCACAGGACTGCTGCTGACTGGAGGTTATTTGTTTTTCACACCATTCTCGGTAAACCCTAGACACTGTCGAGCGTGAAAAGCTCAGAAGAACGGCCATTTCTAAGATACTGCAACCAGCTCGCCTGGCACCGACGAACATACAGTAGGTCACTCGTTTCGCCCATTCTAACATTCAATCGAACAGTAACGGAATGCCTCGATGCCTGTCTCCCTGCTTTATATAGCAAGCCACGGCCACATGACTCCCTATCTGTAGGATCTAACCCGTTTCGTGAACTGCATGGTGTAACTAATAAACTGGCCACTGAGTGTATAACACAGCAATAAGACCTATCAATAACCTGACAGCACCTAGACCCAAAGCCTTCTATTTAGCCCCATTCTCACCAGTCGCCTATCACAGGCATTCTTCCCACAGAGAAGAGGAGTACGCTGAGACTGTTTGAAGAGGATAACATTAGCCAGCAGTTTTGGACAGTTCAGTCTTGTAGTTTCTCATAGAGGTGGTGTCTTCTCCATTCAAACACCTGCACATGCTGCTCACTGGATAAGCCATTGACTCGACAAAGAGTGAGATCCAGCCCAGTGCCATCAAAGCACATTTATGTAAAAAAAAATCTAACATTTCAGCAGTGGCTAAATTTCAAAATGCAGAAAAGAGCAGGTTCAGAACAATGTTTAGCTGTCTGGGGAAGGTATAAAGGACTTTCAACTACTCCAAATAACACATCAAATGCTGCATAACCTTGAGGTTCGGTGCTGAGCCAAACTGAGCTGCTGGCGCATTTTTGTGGTGTGCCTAAAAACCTCTGAAGGTTAAAACGACAAACCTCCCCTATCCTGAAGCACATCATCCCCCTAAACAAACTCTGAATCAGATCTGGTTTGGATAAACATACATTACCCTACCATACACAACCCCTTTTAACTTCTCTGAGGTCAAGTTACATCTGTAGCCTAATACAATCATATCGGTTGTATGCTGTTGAAAATGATTAAATCTGGGCTAAACGAAAACCACTTATCAAGAATACGATATAAAGATTGCCGCATCTCTTGCCGCTGTTTTAAAAAATGTGTGAACTGTAACACTATAACTTCCTAAAATATATCTTAAGAGGTTGTTGGCCTGGACGAACAAATATACAAATCCATTGCACCTGTGCACACTCCGTACAGCCCCAAACCGCTGTTTCTCCTATGTTTATTTTGTCCTGCTGCTCGGTCAGTGACTTGCATAAGTGCATTTCTGAGCCACCCACAGTTTGGAGAGTCACCAAGCAGCTGAGTGCTTCTGCTGCTATCAGTAAAATGAGTAGTGACATCAGAAAACATCCCATGCCGAACAGTGTCCTAAGTACATTACAGACATCCAAATCTGTATCTGGTTTCTGCACATCATCCATTTGGAGAACTCTGATAAGCACTGTACGGGACATGGTTAAAAAGGTTGAAAACTTTCCTCTAAGGGGCAAAAATCAACATTCCTACAAGGGAGAAGGGCTGAACCTCTAAATAGTTCTTTGCATTTTCCATGACTCTGCCTAATACAAACAAACAAAAAATGCCAGTTTATTTTCTGTTTATTTTCCCTCCAGTCCTATCAAAGCACTATAAAAAGCAGCATATTTGAGCTCCCAGTTTGAAAAAAGAAACCCGGGTTTAATGCTGGTCAGATCCTCGTGGCCCTCTCTCTGTACCCTGCCTGGTACGGTTTGCTGTTGTAATTAAAGTGTTGTCCTGAGGCGGTCCTTCACGCTGGCCAAGAAATACTGTAGCCTTGTGAGTGTGTTTAGAGTCCTGTTCACAAGGCACTAAAGTGTTACTGCCCCCCCCCCCCCCAAAAAAAAAAATGTACATGAACCTTATTTTTTATCTGCAAGGACTAGGGAGTTTTTGGGGGATAAAAAGAAACGTAATACAGCTATAAGCACAGGCAAAATCCTAGAGGAAAACCTGGTTCAGTCGAATTCACCTTTCAGCAGGACAACAACCTAAAACACAAGGCCAAATCTACACTGGAGTTTCTTACCAAGACAACATTGAATGTTCCCGAGTGGCCTAGTTATACAGTATACTGAACAAAAATATAAACGTAACATGAAACAATTTCAAAATGTACAGAGAGAGAGTTACAGTTCATTTACAGTCAATTGAAATAAATTCATTGGGCCCTAATCTATGGATTTCACATGACTGGGAATAAAGATATGCATATGTTGGTAACAGATACAGTGGGGCAAAAATGTATTTAGTCAGCCACCAACTGGTGGCTGACTAAATACTTTTTTGCCCCACTGTACCTTTAAAAATATGGTTAGTGGCGTGGATCAGAAAACCAGTCAGTATCTGGTGTGACCATCATTTGCCTCATGCAGCGTGACACATCTCCTTCACATAGAGTTGATCAGGCTGTTGATTGTGGCCTGTGGAATGTTGTCCCACTCTTCTTCAATGGCTGTGCGAAGTTGACGGATATTGGCAGGAACTGGAACATGCTGTCGTACACGTTGATCCACTGCATCACAAACGTGCTCAATGGGTGACATGTCTGGTGAGTATGCAGGCCATGGAAGAACTGGAAAATGTTCAGCTTCCAGGAATTGTGTACAGATCCTTGCAACAACAGGCTGTGCATTATCTTGCTGAAACATGAGGATGGAGGCAGATTAATTGCACAACAGTGGACCTCAGGATCTCATCACGGTATCTCTGTGCATTCAATTTGCCATCAATAAAATGTGATTGTGTTCGTTGTCTGTAGTTTATGCCTGCCCATACCATAATCCCACCGCCACCATGTGGCACTGTTCACAATGTTGACAATAGAAAACCGCTCTCCCACAAAACGCCATACACGTTGTCTGTGGTTGTGAGGCAAGTTGGACGTATTGCCAAATTCTCTAAAACAACGTTGTAGGCAGCTTATGGTAGAGGAGTTAACATTCAATTCTCTGGCAAGAGTCAGCATGCCAATTGCACGCTCCCTCAAAACGTGAGACAGCTGTGGCATTGTGTTGTGTGACAAAACTGCACCTTTTAGAGTGGCCTTTTATTGTCCCCAGCACAAGGTGCACCTGTGTAATAATCATGCTGTTTAATCAGCTTCTTGACATGCCACACCTGTCAGATGGATTCATTTGGCAAAGGATAGATGCTCACTAACAGGGATATAAACACATTTCTGCACACAATTTGAGAGAAACAAACTTTTTGCGCTTATGGAATATTTCTGTGATCTTTAATTTCAGCTCAATAAACATGGCACCAACACTTTACACGTTGCCTTTATATTTTGGGTGTCTAGCAATGATCAACAATCAACTTCACAGAGCTTGAAGAATTTTGAAAAGAATAATGGGCAAAAAAAGGTGTTTCTACAATGTATTGACTCAAGGGTGGAACTACTTATGTAAATGAGATATTTCTGTATGTAATCTTCAATAAATGTGCAAACATGTGTAAAAACATGTTCACTTTTTCATTATGGGGTATTTTATGGAGATGCGTGAGAAACAATGATATAATTCATCCTTTTTGAATTCAGTCTGTAACACAACAAAATGTGGAATAAGTCAAGGGGTATGAATACTTTCTGAAGGTACTGTATAAGGGCTTGTTTTTAATCAAACGAAACTGGAAACAAGAAATTGCTACAGGAAAATAACTTAAATGTTTCTAAATACGAGTGTCACCAGACCATCGTATCTCTCGTTCCATGATGGGCATACAGCCTACATGGTAGGGTTTTTATGCACACCCAAAATAATAACTGGAGCTGGTTAAAATAATGTACAATAGCCTACCTACATAGATAAAAAGGGGATGCTCCCAAATTAGGATTAGGATTTAGGATTTATTTCAAAGCGGTCTCATGAAATCTCATCTCAAATCCTTTATGATAGATTTGACTACTTGGCGAATGCAGTGGACAGGACAAAAAAAAAACTGCCTTCATTGAGAGGAGGTATTGCTATGCTTGGTTTTAAATCAATCAAATTACATTGAATTTGTTACACTTTTTTTAACGTTTCCAAATACGATGTAGACACAAAATGCACATCTCTCATTCCATGTGCATTTGGCACTGTACGTCACGGCTGGATAGGCTGCGCTTCCATGGTCAAAATCCATGCCATAACCACCGTGTTACCTCTAAAACCAGCTTTTTAGTTGGTCTTAAAAATCCCCACCAGCTCTGCCTGAAATTGGCACTTTGGCGCACATTTTTAAGGACACACCTCAGATATTGCCAACCATCCCACCTCAGCACAAGTGAGCTCTTATAAATCAAGTAAATTGCCAATCCTGGCGTTAGGGTTTGAAAACGGAAGAGCGTCGGCTTTAACAGGTCGAAGTTGCAGTTGCATTTGACAATTGCGCTGGCTTCACGCCAGCCCCTTGTCTTTATCACTAGTTACCACAGGAATAAAGACACGGCACCTTTATCTGTAGGAGGAACGGTCAGATCTTATGACAGTAATGGCTGGGCCTAAGAAGTGGCTCCTCTGTTTGAACAATTAGTCTGGTGGGAAATGTGAGCAGAAATGTCTGAGCAACCTGCACTTTTGTGAAGTCGGTTGAGTATTGATTTTTTACTGTTTTCCCTCATTGACTCTGGCCTGTTTGGAGAGAGAAAGAGAGAAAACCTTGGAGGCCTGGCTGTCACAGACACAAATATAAGCGGGCTGAGCGGGAAACAGGAAGAAGCAGGAAGAATTTAGACCACAAAGGCAGAAGAGATGATTTTCCGACTTCTACAAATGGTGCGGTGGAGGAGTCAAACGCAGAGAGCAGGTAATATCGTACATGAATCTATTTATTCCAACGACAGCGGAGACATGGACATGCCAACACTAGGGCGTAAGAAACCACCCGTCCAAAATACACAGGACTAAAACTGTCCGGAAAATAATGAGAATCCACTTATACACCTACACCAAAATAACAGAGAACAAGCCCGCACAAATACCCAGCGGGCCTAGTGCCCTTAAATAGCCTACAAACAAACACTAACTCAATTAAACCCAATAAACAGAAACAAACGGAAAGGGAATCGATGGCAGCTAATAGGCCGGCGACGACGACCGCCGAGTGCCGCCCGAACAGGAAGAGGCACCATCTTCGGCGAGATTCGTGACAGATGAACAGAAGATGACCACACTGCCAAATTTTATGGATTCATTATATATGTTACAGTGTTCTTGAAAAAATATTTATATTGGAAAAACATCCCAAGCATTAAAAGTACGCCTTGGAGACCATACATCCACTATTGGACGTCAAGATATCACCTCGCCAGTTGCGAGACACTTTATAGAACAAAATAATTAAATGAATGAATTGTGTCGCATCTGGATTGAAAAAGATCCTCCACCACGTAGAGGAGGTGATTACGACAATAAATTACTCCACAGAAAAGCCAAGTGGATATATACATTTAATTCTGTATCTCCACACGGTTTAAACGAAGACTTAGATTTCACCTCCTTCCTATGAGCCACATTTAAACTGTTATACAAAAACATTGTCCATATCAGATTTTGCATATCCGTTGTTCTTTACAATTGCTGTTTGAATTCAAATCAAATGTACCTACACAATGAAGAAGGCTTTAAAGCCGAAACGTTTGTGTACGCTATCCCTGATGCAGTGAAAATATTTTTTTTAAATGGAATAATGAAGTAAGCTTTATGCAACATTTCTTTTGAGTACGAGCCCATTACACCTGTCTGTTTGAGGATTTTCCCTTGTCTGACTTTTACCAACATTTCTTCACATGCTAAATCATGCTCACAGAAAAGTAGGTCATCTTCACCCTTTAAAATGTGTAAATATCTAATCTACAATATTAGTTTACAGTCAATTACATGGAAAAAGAAAAGTCCTCACATATTTGGCAATGCCTCCAATTCACACATCACAACTCTTAAGAAGGCAGAAAAGACTGCTATGTGGTACTCTTGCTTAGCCTGTCAACAGAAGCATGCATCCTCAGCAAATGTATTACAAATCACGCGGCATCACTATTCAATGATCAAATCTCTAACAGCAGCCTACAGAAGCTCTCCCTATAGGTGAGGATTGAAACATTCATTAACTAATAACTAACCAACATAATAACTAAGCTCTTGGTTAACTGATATGTTTTCAAACGTGGGAAACCCTGCTGTAACCTTGGGTTTTCTTGACTCAGTCAGCCTTGTATTTAGCCCCTTCACCTCTCCCCTCGCTGACGAAGCTTCGTTAGCTCGCAGAAATGTCAACATCAGGCGGCCCGAGTGTAATCATCCTGGCAGTGGATGTTACGTGGCCCTGTCATACTCATATCAGCAATCAAGCACAATCATGACAGAGCATGTCAAGCAAACATGAGATCTCAGCCACCTCACAACTACATTGCTCCTTTCAGTGGCAGATAAAGCTACCTCCAACACTATAAATAAAGTCAAGAAAACTCTGCAGCCATAAACACTACCTCATTGGTACCACACATGTAAGAGAACCCGGGAGAGTATGTGTGGACCAGGTTTTTCCATGTTTCAGGTTTTACTAGCTCAGGAAAGTAGGAAAACATTTTAATCACATGGTTTGCATACTACAATAGTTTTACATTTTTTATTTAAAGATGCACTATGCAGAAATCGCTCCGCCATTGTCCTGGTTCTGCCGTTCTAATGGATTACCTACATTCAGTTTATGAGACAAAACAAACAAGTATAGTGTAGAGAATCATTGTACCATCTAAACCGCTGTGAAATATATTTTCCATAACCAAAAATATTGTATTTTAAGCTGTTTGAAGCTGCTGTACAAAAAAAAAACTTAAATACACAAAAACAAAACTTAAGAACAAGAAGCATAGAAATAGCGCACATAGAACAGACTTCTTTGACTTGCTAATAATGAGAATTATTGGTTGGGCTGTACAACATGCAAAAAGGTAGGGAGCTTGGATCTAAAAATGACTGGAGGGATTAAAGTAGCAAAAGAGTGGGTGGGATGTACAGTAAATTAACATCCTATGCTTCAAACGTTGAAAGAAACAACAGAAAGAAGGTTTTTGAACATACCCAAATTTAGGCACATACTTGGTTGTACCTGGATTAAGTACCAATTTCAGTTCAACAAAGGCTTTCTGCAAAGCAATGAAGGCAGATTGAAGCTCCGAAAAAGCCTGGTCAACCGTGGGGGCAATAGTACACATAACAGTGTCATTTGCATACAGGTGTATGTTACAATTTTTGCAGATAGATGAACATTGTTTATAAAGACAGCAAAAAGTACAGGACCTAAAATCGTTCCTTGTTGGACGCCTTTCCTAATATCAAGGAAACCTGAATTAACTCCATCAGAAAAAACAGTGTCCTCTCTGTCAAGTCATTTTCGAAACCAATTACATGATGCCTGATTGCCTGTGGAAAAAGTCGACACTATAAAAAAATAATATGATCACACTAAACATTCTTTATTTTCAAACATAAAATATTTATGCGTTTAAAACTTTGCGTTTCAAATCTCTCTCGCCAACCTTCTGCCAACACAGCTTAATATACACTGCTCAAAAAAATAAAGGGAACACTTAAACAACACAATGTAACTCCAAGTCAATCACACTTCTGTGAAATCAAACTGTCCACTTAGGAAGCAACACTGATTGACAATAAATTTCACATGCTGTTGTGCAAATGGATAGACAACAGGTGGAAATTATAGGCAATTAGCAAGACACCCCCAATAAAGGAGTGGTTCTGCAGGTGGTGACTACAGACCACTTCTCAGTTTCTATGCTTCCTGGCTGATGTTTTGGTCACTTTTGAATGCTGGCGATGCTTTCACTCTAGTGGTAGCATGAGACAGAGTCTACAACCCACACAAGTGGCTTTAGGTAGTGCAGCTCATCCAGGATGGCACATCAATGCGAGCTGAAGGTTTGCTGTGTCTGTCAGCGTAGTGTTCAGAGCATGGAGACGCTACCAGGAGACAGGCCAGTACATCAGGAGACGTGGAGGAGGCCGTAGGAGGGCAACAACCCAGCAGCAGGACCGCTACCTCCACCTTTGTGCAAGGAGGAGCAGGAGGAGCACTGCCAGAGCCCTGCAAAATGACCTCCAGCAGGCCACAAATGTGCATGTGTCTGCTCAAATGGTCAGAAACAGACTCCATGAGGGTATGAGGGCCCGACGTCCACAGGTGGGGGTTGTGCTTACAGCCCAACACCGTGCAGGACGTTTGGCATTTGCCAGAGAACACCAAGATTGGCAAATTCGCCACTGGCGCCCTGTGCTCTTTACAGATGAAAGCAGGTTCACACTGAGCACATGTGACAGACATGACAGTCTGGAGACGCCGTGGAGAACGTTCTGCTGCCTGCAACATCCTCCAGCATGACCGGTTTGGCGGTGGGTCAGTCATGGTGTGGGGTGGCATTTCTTTGGGGGGCCGCACAGCCCTCCATGTGCTCGCCAGAGGTAGCCTGACTGCCATTAGGTACCGAGATGAGATCCTCAGACCCCTTGTGACACCATATGCTGGTGCGGTTGGCCCTGGGTTCCTCCTAATGCAAGACAATGCTAGACCTCATGTGGCTGGAGTGTGTCAGCAGTTCATGCAAGAGGAAGGCATTGATGCTATGGACTGGCCCGCTCGTTCCCCAGACCTGAATCCAATTGAGCACATCTGGGACATCATGTCTCGCTCCATCCACAGACTGTCCAGGAGTTGGCGGATGCTTTAGTCCAGGTCTGGGAGGAGATTCCTCAGGAGACCATCCGCCACCTCATCAGGAGCATGCCCAGGCGTTGTAGGGAGGTCATACAGGCACGTGGAGGCCACACACACTACTGAGCCTCATTTTGACTTGTTTTAAGGACATTATATCAAAGTTGGATCAGCCTGTAGTGTGGTTTTCCACTTTAATTTTGAGTGTCACTCCAAATCCAGACCTCCATGGGTTTATAAATTTGATTTCCATTGATAATTTGTGTATGATTTTGTTGTCAGCACATTCAACTATGTAAAGAAAAAAGTATTTCATACAAATATTTCATTCATTCAGATCTAGGATGTGTTA
Source organism: Oncorhynchus kisutch (assembly GCF_002021735.2). Lineage (NCBI taxonomy): Eukaryota > Metazoa > Chordata > Actinopteri > Salmoniformes > Salmonidae > Oncorhynchus > Oncorhynchus kisutch. Next base: position 44,893,240 of record NC_034177.2, read on the forward strand.
TTTTAGTGTTCCCTTTATTTTTTGAGCAGTGTATAAGCACCAAAGCCAGAGGCCCGCTGACAGCTCCAACATCCTATCAGGGCCTCATTCTGCCACTTACATGTGTTCATGTGTAGTTGACAAGATGACTCGTCGGAGGGGTCTAGCTACCTGCAGGCCTTTAGTTTAAACAGCCTTCCATTTCAGCTGGGCGCTTGAGAGGTAGTCAACAAATCAGTAGTGGGAATCGACTCGTGTCTGTGGCACTGAGCACCTGTGTGATCTCTTGCATAATAGACAAGGCGTCATTGTTGCAGTGCTGGCAGAGGGCCCAACACATAGCATCGCACCTTTATTGGAAGAAAAAAAATAGACAGCAGCTCATTCAAAATGACTGATAGACAAGACTCCTATATACCGTTTTCCAGCAGCATACCACCCTGCAAACCACTGCTGGCTTGGGAGACCATATGCTGCTGGAAGTGGTGTTGGAGGGCCAGTAGGAGGCACTCTTTCCTCTGGTCTAGAAAAATATCCCAATACCCCAGGGCAGTGATTGGGGACACTACCCTGTGTAGGGTGCTTTTGGATGGGACGTTAAACGGGTGTCCTGACTCTCTGAGGTCATTAAAGATCCCATGGCACTTATCGTAATAGTAGAGGTGTTTACCCCGGTGTCCTGGCTAAATTCCCAATCTGACCCTCAAACCATCACGGTCACCTAATAATCACCAGTTTACAATTGGCTCATTCATCCCTCTCCCCTGTAATAATTCCCCAGGTTGTTGCTGCAAATGAGAACGTGTTCTCAGTCAACTTCCTGGTAAAACAACGGATAAAAACCCCCCACAAAAAAACAGTACATGACTCCTGTTGCACAGAACAGAGTAAAGTTACATGGATTCAAGATCTTAACCCTCGAGTCAGGACAAACCCAGTTCAAAAGACAGGATAACATTACACACTATGCAAAGTGGGTCTTAACCAGAGAGCAACATGAGCTCAGATGAAATCAGCACATCCAACGTGGGGCCATTGTTGGAGTGAGATACTTTGCTTTCAAATTCATACTGCATGTGCATGGCATGCAAACTGTATGGATGGGGAAATCAAACACTAAACAAAAGTCTACACCAAAAGTATATCATGAAAGACAAGTATGAAGCCATAACAGTAGCTGCAGGCTGTTATTACTCATCCTCACTGAGCCTTCCTGACTGGGGCTCTGGAGTTGGGTGAGGACAGGTGACCTGGACCGGGTTGACTTTTTGCCAGCTCACTGGACCACTCATCGTTCTGCTCACCTGGCAGCTGTGATGCGGGAAGTGCAGGTTGAAGGAGAGGAGAAATGTCACCCACACGCAGGTGCAATCTAGTGTGCCAAAAACATCAGACAAAAGGCTAGGAGGCAACTCAACTCAACTCTGGAAAGTCTAGCCAGACTCACATCACAGGCCAAAACATGACCTTCCTCTCTCTTTTCTCAGTTGGCTCTCCAAATCCATCATACTTTGTTCTTTAGAAATCAACCAATCCTATAATCAGGTTCTGTAGGTTTACATATTACAACATGGTAGTGTCACAATGGTTCAGGCTGTAAAAATAATGTAGCTACAGTTTAGTGGCATCCTTTAATCTCTGAGAAAGAATCAGATAGTGTGAGAGACTCTAAATTCTTGACATAGATAAATGGGCCAAGTCAAACACAGAACTTAGTGCAGTGTTTTCAAATCCACATTTTGTTACAGCTCATCTGGCAGGCAGGACCCCATGCTTCACTAAGATCTGGGCTGGGAGTGGGGCAGTGATTGCTTTAAGGATAATATTCCTGGAGAACACTGGGATACCTGATTAGCTCAGGAACTCAAATTGTAACTGGAAAACAACCAACCTGCATGAAAAAAAACATCAAACTGTCCCACAGCCTTTCCCTCCCCCAATAACTCCCCACTGCTCTGCTGAAGGCTTTGGCTTGATTGGCCTTGACAGGCGATGGTCATACAACTCTGTCAGATTAAAACAATGCTCACTTCAACCTCTCCATTTGGCTTCCGGCTGACTCTGGGCTGCCTGTTTACCATGGAGCAATTCTACGGTAACGGACTCAGATTTTCTACTTAAAAATGTATGCCAAAAGAAACAACACTGAAATCAAAGTTCAACAAACCATACAACTCTATGCACAATGACTAATTTGAACAATTTACAAAAACACATTTACTGGAAGAACTGTGCAGAAGCAAAGGTTGATAACAGAATTTCGGTAAAGTCTCCCTTCATTTTTTTTTATGTGACCACGTTTTCTAAAAACTCTTAAATAAGATTCAACGATGTCTGCAGAAAGAGTGGGGTGTCATCATGACATCTTGAGGGAAAAAAATGGGTGATTGAACTCCAGTAAGTGACGTGGATTACCACTCAGTAACGGAATTGTTGTAACGGAATATCATCATGGGTCCCAGATCTGTACTACACAGAAATGCATGGTTGTGGATATGAAGGTAATTCTCTACATGGTGATATATCCTAAATAGTAAACAAAGGTGGAAATATGCAATATCCTCTGCATATGTGGGTATTATTCGACACACACCAGTGTGTACTGTAGAATAATATGGTTGGTCCGGACCAGACCAAATCTGAAACAATCAGACGTCTATGTTTCACAAGTTTGGACATCACAGTACAGCACAGTAGAGCTCAGTAGAGTACAGTACAGTACAGCACAAGACAGTAGAGTTCAGAACAGTACAGTAGAGTTCAGTACAGTACAGTACAGTACAATACAGTAAAGCATAGTTCAGTACAATACAGTACAGTAGAGTACAGTATAATGCAGTACATTGTAGTGAACTCAACCCTAGTATGCTCTACTGTGTACTGTACTGAACTCTACTCTACTCTACTGTACATTAAAGTACAGGAATGTACTGCACTGAACTATACTCAACTTTATTTTACGTTACTGTACTGTACTCTACTGTGCTCTACTGTACTGTACTCTACTGTACTGTACTGTGCTCTCTACACTTTTGAAAGATGTTATGGAAATCTCTGTTGGGACAAATCAAGGCTGGTCCGGAGCGGACCAAAAACGACGTGTGGACAGTGAAATCAAGGACAGGGCGGACTGACCAAATTTCAACTACTTTTCAACATCCCTGAACATCCTGTGCCGGTCGGTACTCAATGGGTTAGGATGCTGGTTACAGTAAATGGAAAGAGAAGGTGCTCATTGGGAGGTGTCAGTAAGAGCCGGGAGAGGTGACATTAACTGGAGAGAGAGGAGAGAGGGAGGGATGGGTTGTCCAGACTTTTTTCACACTTACTTTGACCACCACAGAACAGAAATAGAAATAAAACAGTTATGGGTTGAATGTAACTAAATGCCAGTGGAAGGGAGGAAATAGCAGGTGACCCAAATGTGGTTTGTGACTACTATGATTTCCCATAGAAGTCAATTGCAGTAATTCCGTTACAGATTTTTCTGAAATTCTGTTACCAATTACGTAACAGAATTTTGAGTTTTAATCACTAAATAACTCAGAAACAAAATAGATATTTTTACATGTTACTTCTGTGAACTTTCATTATTCTCCCTCCTCATGAGGGAGAGCAATGTGAAAATATCTTAAAGATACAGTGCATTCGGAAAGCATTCAGACCCCTTAACGTTTTCCAAATTTTGTTACATTAGAGCCGTACTCTATAATGGAGTGTATTACATTTTTTTCCTCATCAATCTACACACAATAGCCCATAATGACGAAGCGAAAACAGGATTTTAGTGATGTTAGCAAATGTATAAAACATCAAAATTGAAATTCTTTATTTACATAAGCATTCAGAACCTTTGCTATGAGACTTGAAATTGAGCTCAAGTGCATCCTGTTTCCATTGATCAACCTTGAGACGTTTTTACAACTTCATTGGAGTCCACCTGTGGTAAATGGAATTGATTGGACATGATTTCGAAAGGCACACACCTGTATACAGTATAAGGTCCCACAGTTGACAGTGCATGTGACAGTGCATGAGCAAAAACCAAGCCATGAGGTCGAAGGAATTGTCCATAGGGTCGTGGTCTGGGAGGTTACTCTGATAGAGCTCCAGAGTTCCTCTGTGGAGATGGGAGAACCTTCCAGGAAAGACAACCATCTCTGCAGCACTCCACTAATCAGGCCTTTATGGTAAAGTGGCCATACGGAAGCCACTCCTCAGTAAAAGGCACATGACAGCCTGCTTGGAGTTTGCCAAAAGGCGCCTAAAGGCCTATCGGACCATGAGAAACAAGATTCTCTAGTCTGATTTAACCAAGATTGAACTCTTTGGTCTGAATGGCAAGTGTCACGTCTGGAGAAAACCTGGCACCATCCCTACGTTGAAGCATGGTGGTGGCAGCATCATGCTGTGGGGATGTTTTTCAGTGGCAGGGACTGGGAGACTAGTCAGGATCGAGGCAAAGATGAACGGAGCAATGTACAGAGAGATCCCTTGATGAAAACCTGCTCCAAAGCGCTCAGGACCTCAGAATGTGGCGAAGGTTCACCTTCCAACAGGACAACAACCCTAAGCACACAACCAAGACAACACAGGAGTGGTTTCGGGACAAGTCCTTGAATGTCCTTGAGTGGCCCAAACAGAGCCCGGACTTGAACCCGATCGAACATCTCTGGAGAGACCTGAAAATAGCTGTGCAGTGACGCTCCCCATCCAACCTGACAGAGCTTGAGAGCATCTGCAGAGAAGAATGGGAGAAACTCCCCAAATATAGGTGTGCAAAGATTGTAGCGTCATACCCAAGAAGACTCAAGGCTGTAATAGCTGCCAAAGGTGCTTCAACAAAGTACTGAGTAAAGGGTCTGAATACTTATGTAAATGTAATATACGTTTTTTTTATACATTATACATACCCCATTTCATTATGGGGTACTTGTGTAGATTGATGAGAAAAAAAAATCTAATTTAGTACTTTTTAGAATAAGGCTGTAACTTAACAAAATGTGGAAAAAATCAGGGGGTCTGAATACTTTGTGAATGCACTGTATGTGGGTTTTTGGTAATGGAATTTAAAGGCACAGGGCAATGTTTCTTAAACTTACACAAGGCAAATAATAATAATAATAATAATAAGTATTGATATTAGTTGGCAGGGGTCTTTAGTCAAACAAAATTGTGTTTTGATGTATTTTTTATTCCTTTTAAGACTTTTTCTGGTAGATGTTTTCTAAGACCCCTTCTCCATATCTTTGACCAGGAATCAAATCATTTGCTAATTCCTTATATTCAGTATAGAAAAAGGTTAAAAATGTATATATGCCTTAATTTCTCCAAAATAGAGACTCTTTAACTTTCATTTGAAACCAGATTTGACATGCCCCTATGAGCTTCACATGTTGGTGCTGATGGGTCCTTTTACATGGAAATTACCCTATTTACTTTCCATCGTTTTGTATGCAACACCAATAGAAACTCTCTGCTCTATCGATCGGTATATACATTCCGTCTTAATCTGCCTCCTAATCAGCGATTGGATCATCTCTAACAAATCTAACCAATCAATGTTGGCATTCTGGAAATCGTAGACTCATCATGGAGAAGAAACGTCAGTTTTGCCAGAGCGATGTGGATGGGTTGCTTAGGCATCCTCTTACATGGAAATGACCCATGGAGCTATAAACCTTTTGTCAAGCAGGGAAAGAGTTAATGGCCTGGTGGAGGTGGCTCACCAATGTCTCCTAAATTCTAATTACAGTTAAAGGGGTAGCACACAGGTTGAAGAATGTCACTGGTGGAACCCAGGATCAATAACTTAGGTAAAAATGTATTTTATTTACAAAATGAGTCATTTCAACAAAGCATGGATGTTCATTTGTTTCCTATACAGAACATATACAGGCATAGCAGTGCCAAATACCATGCAAACATAAAATCCTGCTTATTTAAAAAATTAAATAATAATAATCCAGTCATCCTGTGGGGGAAGTTGCTAAACAATCGCAATATCTGTTGCATTCGGCCTGAGTCCTGGGATGGAATGTCATCTCAAAGGCATACAATCGCATACTGTTTCCTATGGGCTGGGGAGCGGGACAAAGCAGAGCTGAGGACAAATAATGTGCTTTATCCATTTTGTCTGAGCACATGATCCTCGGCGCACAACCCCGCAGCCTGCCGCCCAACACACTCATTACCGAGGGAAATTTACACCCTGGAGCTGTGGGATCACCAACGTGTTGTCTTGACTTTTTCCAGATATATGAGTTTTAAATGAGATAAGTGCATTTTTTTAATAATAACACAGCGGATCCCCATCACAGGCTTGTCTTTATCTTAGGTATCTTCACCACCTCAAAACAGAGGTGTCCAGCACCATCCATAGCCAACCCAGGGGTCTGTCCATGAGTATTATTCACTGAGTGAACTCTGGTAGAGCATTCCTTAAAGGCCCGGTGCAGTCAATGTATTACCATACTATTAGGTTGAAATGATACAGTGAAATTTTAGCCTGTTTTAGTGGGATTGAGTTGTGGCCTTCCATGGTGACATCACCACGTGATAAATTAGTTAATAGACCAATAACAAAGTGACTTACAAAATAGCCAAGATCCTGCAACCTTGGAGAGGTAAATACCTGTCTATAACTCCTTAGTCATATCTCAGTTTACTCACTCACTTACTGCCTACTCCTGATGATTCGTTTTTCAAATCATGTAAGCAAAACATATTTCACTTAATCTGGGAAGCTAAAACAGACAAGATAAATAATGCCTATCTATATAATGAATATGAATTGGGTGGGTTGAGATTATTAAAAGCACTAAACCTCTCTAAAAGCTTCACTTGTTCAAAAGTTTTACTTGAACCCTAGATGGTTCTCAAGTAGATGACTAAGAAAAGCTCATCCATTGTTTAAAAATTGCCTTTGTGCAGATTGCCATTCAAAGTATCTCCCTTCTTCAAACAAGCATTGCGGAGCTACAATTTCAATTTCACCCCCCTGAAAAGATAGAACAAATATTACAACAAATATTATGGCTGAACTCAAATGTGCTGGTTGATAAAAGACCTGTATTTAAGGGAAAGATGTTTGAAAAGGGTATTTTGTTTTTAAATGATACTGTAAATTGGAATGGTAGAGATGTCTTTCATGAAGTTATCTGAATTGTATGGGAAGGTCTGCTCAATCCAAGATTGCAACCAATTGATTAAACCATTAACCCAAACATGGAGGAGGCAGGTGGAAGCGGGAGGAAGTAGGGAACTGGTCTGTCTGCCCAATATAAAGGACCAAAGGAATAAAAAAAAAGCATAAATAGGTATACCAGTAAATAAAGTATATCAGTTTCATTTGAGGACCAGAATGTTGACAGCTGTGCCATACAGATTGCAAAATAGTTGGTACAGGGTGTATGAGTTGATATATAAAACAACGCAAGATTCAAGACTTTGGAGGGCTAGTGGCCTGGCGGTTGGGAGCTTGGGCCGGTGGATGATGGATCGCTGGTTCGGGTCCCCGTTTTTTTTTACCTTGCGGGAGATCTGTCGACGTGCCCTTGAGCAGGGCATTGACCCTGGTTCCTTCTGTATGTCGCTCCGGATGGGAGTCTGTTAGATGACTAATGTGATGTAGTTGTTGAGTGGCTTCACTGCAAGTATAGTGTATGTGTTAAATATTCAATCATTTAAAAAAAACTTCCAAACCACTCTGCCAATAACGGCTAACGTTTAGTTTACCCCTCCCCACTCCAGACAGTCCAAAATTCATGCCTGAGAAATGTCCCTTTGCTAAGAACCTATTTTTGTTTCTTTAATTGAAAACAATCACAGTGAGGTACTTAATTGTTACCCAGAAATAATTTGATATTTTGACTTGTTAGAAAAAGGCTTTGTTGAACCTTTAAAGGAGACATAAACAGAGCAGCAATAACTGCTTTTCTCTGCTAGAAGTATGAAAATAATATATAATAACTTGATTATTTGGTGCTAAATCAACACGAAAGAAGTAAAGAAACGTTATTCCCTTGGATTTGTTAAGTCCTCCTGGGAGTAGTAAGCTCTCTACTCTCTCTGACATCCAATATCTGACTAAAGATTACCTCCTGTAGATGACTGACAGAGCCATAGCTGTGTGAGTTGACGTAATAATGATCCAAACCTAAGGTTGGAGGAGGACTACTCCCATTGGTATTAAACACACTCTTTGATCATCCGAATATAATGCCCTGATCTGCTGCTATGGTTATGGGCAATTCCACAGTAACTGAATAAAAAACACATTTATTTGAAGAACAGTGCAGATGCAAAGTTTGGTAAGAGAATGATGGCACAAACAGCACAAAACATAATTTTGTTACTAAACTTTGCATCTGCACTGTTCTTCAAGCAAACGTGTTTTTTTTTATTTAAATAAGAGGTTTTCAGTGGAAATTATTAAAAGGAGTCTTGTGCAGAAAGTTGTATCATTCGTTTAACTTTGCAATCATTGTTTTTTGTTTGACATACATGTTTTGTGTGTCTCAGTGTCACTCCGTTTACCATGGAATTGCCCTTAGGTATCATCTTCCTCATTCTATGACTTAGTGCAGGACATACGCTTATACTGTACGTGCAAACTCTCTTTTGCATACTGTTTGTATGTTGGAAGTATGAGTTTTTCTTCATTTGAAATTTCATCCCAAATTGATAATACAAAATCCGAGACAGACCATGGTTTCACCATGCATCAAATTAGTTCTTGATCAATCAAGGGTATCTTCAAAAGAATGTAACAGGCAATCTCTGTGATACCAACAGCAGTGTGAATTATTTAGGAGGCCAAAGAACCACTGGTGTTTAGGTGAATTCTAGTCAAATTTATGCCACCTGTGCCACTTCAGATGAGCATGGCAACAGAATACATTGTATCCTGAGTGCAAGTCCCCTCCAACTCTTTGTCCATATTCAAGACACTCAAGCATTTTCTGGTCTATGAATCATCTTTGTTGTTTGATGACAAGCATACACAGCTGGGTGTGCTGCAGCCATGATATTCAGAAATGACCATATCATTCACAGCAAGAGATATTTAGCTGCTTGTCATGTATTCCATAATGGATAGTCTGCAATTAAACTCTGGTGAGTGGGGCTGCAATATCATTTAACGCAACATAGGCTTCTATAGCATAAGGAAAACAACAAAATTGCATTTCATCAACAGAAGCCATACCGCTCAAACCAATGTACATGGGGAATTGCTTTTATGTGGATCAAATGTATTTGCTCCTCATAATTCTTACACCTTTAAACATCAAAAAGCAACTGCAACTTAAAGTGGAAATCACCGGTTGAAACAATAACAACGTGTGCTCCCTGCTTCTGATTTGGTAAAACGCTGAGCAATGGGGTTGAAGACATGTAACCACGCTCAAATGCATAGACAGAGCTATGGACGCAAGGACTGACCATCCATGATATCAACATGATCATTTCAAGCATGTTTTGAGGCTATATAGTGCTTGTTACGTTTACTTTGTTTACAAAAATTGGAGTAAAACAAGCTTATATTTTGGGTTCTGATGGGGTACGGCAGTTGAACTAAACTCATGGGGCATTCATAAGTTATATTCTTAAATAATCATTGGGTACATATCATGAATTTACAAGTCCAAAAATATATGTAGCAACAGCAGATTACCATTTTAGACAAAGTGAGGGGGAAAAAACTACGTATTTATTTGAATAACGCTACAGTACATGCAAAGTGCTATACGATGCTACAGTAGCCTATGGAATGCTGAGAAACAGTGGTGAAAGCTATGGTACGTGTCATGTTCAGACAGGTTTTATTCTGTAGTCTGTGTGACCCAGTGCTCATCCACAGGTGGACATCTACAGGTATGTTCCGTATGTAAATCGGTATATTGAACATATACTGAAAAAAATCTGTATATAACTGGCAAAATATGGTTTATTGGCAAATATATAGACTTTGAATCGATCTACTTCTGTTTATGACTACCTGCGAATGGGATAGAAAATGTAAACGATATGAAAACAAGTGCGTCTCTGGCATTACTTACTATATGCTGGACTTCGGAGACTTGCTCTCCAACGCGAATTATTCCCCTGCACCCTTTGAAAAAATTATTTTGACCACTTTGGATTAAAAATGTCCTTGACACGGACAGTGGTGTCTTTTCCGATGGGATGCTCCGCACCTTGCCCGACTGTGCGCTCCGGGTGTCATTAGTTCATCGTAAAGACGCTCCACCAATCATCTGTCGTGGTATTCTAGGGGCGTGCCATCCCATCAAACTACACAGTCCACGTGCTCTAGCCTACCGTTTTACTCCGGAGTCGATTATCATGTAATAATAAGGAAATCCCCTTGACCACACACGAAAATTGGGGGGAAATCAACATTCCTTCATATTCTAACCAATTGTAAGAGCCAACCTCGTTGCAGATTTTTTGTTATACAGAAATAACAAATCATGCCGAAAAGCTGCGGTGTTGTCCAATGTGCATGTAACCAGGTAAAGAATCAAGACCATCGGTTCGCAACGCTCCCACGTACAAAGAGCCTGCGAGAAGAGCTGTGACTTCAGGATTTCTGTTCTCCTAGTAGCAGAATAGGAAGCTCAATCGCGGATAATTAAAATAAAATAGGAGTCCCACTGCAAAGACATGCTAAACTTTGTGAATATCGTTAATTTTGCACTCTAGCGCGGTAAAACAGTTTTTCACAGTATTGCAACCATCTTTGAAAAAATATAGCGATAATTTGACCTATTTTATTTTTTATATTGTATTATTTATACCAGCGATTCTTTTGAAAGTTTACACAAGTACTGGTATGTTGAAAGCTATGGCGTAGGTAGACTATATTTGAAAAAATACAAATATGTGTTTGGAATTACTCAATAGAGCCTGCAAAACTTAAATGGGTCTCTTGTGCTGGGCTATGGGCTTAATACAGAATACTGGTGATTCCTAACTCCACCCACTCCATTCACTGCAGTGCAATACACTGTATATGGAATACTCATTGACAGAGAGTCAGCTACCATCCTCAGTAGCTTTCCATTTAAGTTGTCAATGCGAGGAGGTTTGTCCTTATTGATCGATAACAATAATTTTTCCACCTCCACCACACTAACTTGACAAAATTCACACTTACAATGTGTTTCTATCATTATTTGTTTTTAATATGCATGAATACGATGGCTCACTGTTTGTTGTTGGCCTATTACTTTGCCAATTAAGTAATCATAAAAATCAAAAATCATACAAATAATTGGCAACATGAAATGGTTTTGTGATGAATAAGCCATCAGATTCAATGAAAGATGGAGTTGAATTTGTCTTTCTGCCTTTAATTCCGTTTAAAGTGGCTTCATAATACAGTTTCTTCATCTTTTTGTTGAGTTGAGTCACAATTTCTCAATTTGCAGTAAGTCAGATGTGCAGCCAGACTTATTAGCCACTCCTTTTGCCCCATCTCTTTCAACCATACAGTTTTCCAATTCCTCATCAATCCAAGGAGCCTTAACAGTCCGTTTCTCAAAAGGTACATGTTTATAAATATTTGGAAGAAGCAATTTCATAAAGTCATCAAGTGCAGTGTCTGGATGATCCTTATTAATCACATTAGACAAACAAATATTTTTTTAACATGATCCACAGAAGAGTCACAGCAAAATCTTTTGTATGATCTCTTATACACTATTTTAGGCCCAGATTTTGGAACTTTGACTTTCCTGGATATAGCCACTATATTGTGATCACAGCATTCTATGGGTATGGATACAGCTTTAGAACAAAGTTCTACAGTATTAGTAAACATTTCATAAATATATGAGGATCATCTTGTTCCTGTAGTGTTTTTAAGCACTCTGGTAGGTTGATTAATAACCTGAACCAGATTACAGGCAATGGTTACATTGAGGAGCTTCCTCTTAAGCGGAGAGCAAATCTCCGCTTTTGAAAATGAAACGTTAGCCCAAAAGAAATGTCAGATAATGTCTAGATGCTTTTTTATAGCGAAGATCAAGTTCATAAATTGCCTGGCTGGACCGATAACACAGTGGATTGCGCAGTCAGATGGAACAGAGTAAATAGGAATTTTAACGTAATAGATTTAGCCTGTGGTAACTTGTAGATTAGACACCGGATGGAATGTGGTTTTAACCAAACAGCATTCAGGATTAGACCCACCAGTTGTATAATTAAGCAATAAGGCCAGAGGAGGTGTGGTATATCAGGGGTTTGTGCTGTATAGCCAATAAACCACGGCTAAGGGCTGTGTCCAGGCACTCCGCGTTGCATCGTGCTTTAGAACAGCCCTTGGCCGTGGTATATTAGCCATATAGCACAAACCCCCGAGGGGCCTTATTTCTATTATAAACTGGTTACCAACTAAATTAAATCAGTAAAAAGAAATGTTTTGTCATACCCATGGTATATGGTCTGTCAGCCAATCAGCATTCAGGGCTCAACCACCCAGCTTATAATACATTTTAAACTCTACAGAAAGTGCCTTTGATTGATAATCAACGTGTCACTATTATGTATTACTTTTTAATCTTGTCACTGTTATTGGTTTTGAAAACTGTTTAATAGGACTTTACAGTATACTGCTAACCTTGGTAGATTAAAAAAAGGCCTATAACTTGTAAATAATGTTCTCCATTGTTGTTCTGAAAGCTTGATTACACTGTGTACTGCTAGACTTGTAGCCTCGTTGTCTCTTGTAATACATCTTAAACTCTACAAAAAGTGCCTTTGCTGACCTTGATCAATAATCATGCCAATATAGCTTGCAAATAATCTTGTCTCTGTTATAATAGTTTTTTTAAACTAGGTAATGGGCCTTTACTGGGCCTTTTACTGCCTTTTTCTGCAAACCTTTGTAGATAAGAAGCACATATAGTCCAACAACATCAAAATAATCCCAGTGGGTGGTCCTGGCTTCCCAGTGGGTGGGCCTCTATGCACTCCTAGGGCCACCCATGTCTGCGCCCCTGCCCAGCCCAGGCTGTGTGAAATCCATAGATTAGGGCCTAATGAGTTTATTTTAATTGACTGATTTCCTTATATGAACTGTAACTCAGTAAAATCTTTGAAATGGTTGCATGTTACTTTTATATTTTTGTTCAGTATATATGTTGCGTATATATGGCTACAACTGTCCAATGTGACTTTAAGTTCACAGGCACAATGACAAGCTCAAAACGTCACCAATTGTGCACCGTTCCAGGCACATTTGACAAAACCTCTTTGCTGTCACAAAACAGACTCCGTAATTCCTTCAGATGTGACTTCAAAAGACAATTGTACACGTCAATTATTTGCTAATTGAACCACTTGTTGTCATTGCTTAATATTTTATAATCATCTTTAGTAACTGGAGATGGAAGAGTTTTGGTTGTCTTTGGAATTAGAAGTTTAGACACAGACGAGTCATTCTTTGTGCATTTTGTCAGAGCACAGATGACTTTTGTATTTCTTGAAGAAAATGTAGTGTGCTTCTTTTTGTATAACAGATAGAACACAGCTTGCTTCATGAATTCTTGTACCTTCTCTAAGGTAAAGCCCGCACCTGATTTTGATACTTGAGCCCAGTCGATATACCAGAGCTTGCCATGTAGTGTGTACGACTTCACAAATGGGTAAATAATAGATCATTCAAAGAGGTGTATGTTATACTGTTGAATATGCAGGATAGATTCAAGCTCTTGGGTAACCAGCTCTTTTCTGGCCTTTCTACCTTCATTAGTAATGTCTTTAAAGCATAGATTATCTTAAAGTTTGACCGTTGAAAGTTGTTAGCAGTATTACATGTTTTAGCAAATCTTGTTTTCTTGGGATGCTTGAAGTGAAAGGAATTCTTAAGTGCCTCTTTCTGAAATATGACTTGGTTCAGCTATTCGTGTTTTAACCCTGGCTATACATGGCGTTTGCACTGACTGCAATTTTGAGAGCATAAACTGTGAATGTGGAGGAGATCTTTGGCAAAAGAAAATTGCAGGTAGCATTTCCTACACAGAAGATTCTATAATGTCACACATATCGCTGTTCTGAAGCCTCTGTTGAAGCAATGGTTATGTAGTCTATCCTGTTTTCACTCCATCCAACCGTGAAATGACTTTGCTGAATTGTTGATTTGGACTCATTCTGTTAGCTTTAACTAATCTCTGTAGAGATCATCTTAATATTGGAAAGAGTCAAATATAAACTTTGCTCAGTAGAGCCCTTTTTTGGCATTTTCCCCTGAATGACGGATGGAAGATCAATAAAGTGAGATGGGGATACAAGGTTTCACATTACAGTGGTGACCTTTGACCTTTTGACAAAAAAACATAAAGTAGAAGAATATCATGAGTGCTTTTCCAAATTGTTTCTCTACTGAGTACTGCTGCACATTTTAATGCATGTGCGCGTTGCTTCTCCCTTTGTAATAATTTACTTGTAAAGAATGTCAAGCACACATTTTATGTTTGGAAGTGGAATGCTAAACATTGATGTTTCTAATAAGACCAAGGCCAAGTAATTTTCTCACAAATTACAATTTAGAGAGATGGGCTATGATCCATAGACTCAGTCCAAGAGGCGAACCTTTGGATTAACTGCGACTAATGTGGGTCTAGGTTGTTAACAGGTATGTCAGTCAATCATCGTTTACATGGTGTGTTTGTCTTTGTTTACATTTTGTTTCACACTGGAAGCAAACAGGGTAAGCAAGTGTTTGGTCTTTACAACTAATATTCAACACAACAGTACATGCATTTATTGTTTTGGAATTAATATAACATGCAGGACTAAATGCATATGTCTATAACACAGTGCCCCTTCAAAACTAAACATATTTGGTTAGTAGAGACCCTACTGAGTATTTTCCATCCCACTTTAGCTGAGAAGTAGAACAGTTTTCTCTCTACAAGCCAGTATGTTGCCCACGTACGTTCTATTACAATGTATTGCTTTGGAGGGGGTGGAGAACAAAGAACAAAGTCCTGCTGGGTATGTACAACACAGACCCCTCCACAACTAACCATATTTGGTAAGTAGAGACTCTACTGATTATTTTCCACCAGACTTTAGCTGAGACAGGTAGAAATGTTATCATTGTACAAGTCAATATGTATGCCATGTACAGTCTTATCACAGTGTGCTGCACTGGGGGCTATGGAGGGGGCGGAGTGAAAAACCAGCAGCAGGCTCAATCCGCTGAAGTTCTTGACAACAGCGTCATCTGGTGGTTATTAGTGAGACAAGCACAGTTACATCAGAAACTCATCAAAAATATACTGGGTTACATTAAGGGCTAGTGTCTTCCTAATCCCTTTCACCTACACTTCTGCCCATGCGCAATTAGCCTGGTGAAGAGGTTACTAGCTATCATATATAATAACATGTCACGTGCTGCCTATCAAAGGGCTCCCAAGTGCAAGAATGGGAGAAACTCCCCAAATACAGGTGTGCCAAGCTTGTAGCGTCATACCCAAGAAGACTTGAGGCTGTAATTGCTGCCAAAGGTGCTTCAACAAAGTACTGAGACAAAGGGTCTGAATACTTATGCAAGTGTGATAAATCAGTTTTGTATTTGTAAGAAATGTTCTAAAATATTTAAAAACCTGTTTTTGCATTGTCATTATGGGGTATTGCGTGTAGATTGATGAGGAAAAAACAAACAGTTTAATCCATTTTAGAAAAAGTCTGTAACGTAACAAAATGTGGAAACAGTCAAATGGTCTGAATACTTTCTGAATGCACTGTATGACGCTGTACTTACTATAAAGTCAGACACCTTTGGTCATTCATAACAGATACATAAAGGCGTAATGATAAACACAAATATATTAACACTTAGGGAATTATCACTAACAGCAAAAACAAATTAACATTATATACATTTTTAAACCCTACATTTCCTTGTTTAATACAATACAAATACATTAAGTTTCAAAAAGTCCAGCAATGCAATTGATTGCATTGAACATTATTTATTTTTATTTTATTTTACTAGGCAAGTCAGTTAAGAACAAATTCTTATTTTCAATGACGGCCTAGGAACAGTGGGTTAACTGCCTGTTCAGGGCTGTGAATAGTGTAGCTTGTCCTTGAGCCGACAGACGAATGGTTCTTGCCTCTCTGCCTGCAGATGGTACTGCATGTTGGTTCCAACCTTAAAGATAACAACAAAGAAAGTTAGCTGGTCAGTTAGAAAATGCCATCCCCTATTCATATTATTCTATTCCTCTTTTGTTTACAAATCTCATGACGTGACTATGAAACATGGCTGTATCTAGGGGGATTATTATTTAGCTGAGCCTGCTAGCTAGCTAAATTTAATTTAATTTAAATTTCATTCATTCATCCCCTGATGTGGTTTAAGCATTGTTGTGAACACTCTAAATTATTTTATCTGTTTCCTTTTTGCCAGGTTTTAGATTTTTTATTTCCTATGTGTGTCATCCTGCAGCACAGCATTTTGGGGAAAGTTAAGGTTCGGTCCAATATTGGCTATGCACCCAAGAGGGAAAGAGGTTGGGCCATCCTAGAAATGTTTTAGAGTAATATAATACAATATATATATACAATTTAGCAGACGCTTTCATCCAAAGCGATTTACGTGCATCCATTTTTACGTATGGGTAGTCCCGGCAATGGAACCCACTATCCTGGCGTTGCAATGCTCTACCTAGATGCATGACAATGTTCTAAATGCTTTGTGAAGCCTCAATTTAATATGATTTATAAAGCCTTTATTAATCGGTGCTCATGCCACTCTTTATAAAGCACAGGTTTATGTCATATTTGATCTTGGTGGTTACGTCACACAGTTATGCAACATTTATCAACCCTTTACAGGGCATGACATAGTTCTAGATGATTTGTGACACATTTATGTAGTGTTTATGAAGTACGACTGAAACTAGTCTTTTGGGGTATCTGTACTTTACTTTATTATTTATATTTTGGACAACTTTTACTTTTACTCCACTGGATTCCCAAAGAAAATATGGATTTTTTATTCCCTTACATTTTCCCTGGCACCCAAAAGTACTTATTACTGCTCAGGCAGGACAGCAATATGGTCCAATTCACACATCTATCAATATAACAAGTTGTCATCCCTACTGCCTATGATCTGGCAAACTTACTAAACACAAATACTGCATTTGTAAATTATGTCTGAGTGTTGGAATGTGCCCCTGTCGGTCCGGAAAAAAAATAGCAAGGAAGCTGCTCTGGGTCCTGGGTCCTTCTTCTGAGAGAGAGTTTCGCTCAGGCTGCTGTGACTTTAGTTCTAGTATTATCCGGATGGGCCTTTGACACATCCCCAGTCCTGCAAAAAGATACACCTATGCATGATCTAATGAGTTTTATAGTGCACTCATGCAGGCATTGATGTATTGTTGTTTTTTTCCCCATGGTATAACGATTTCCCAAAATGTAAAGGCCTGTTGTCTATTTTGAATATTGTAATAATATAATTAAATAATTTAGGTTTTGGCTGTTATTTCATTGTTATAGATCTATAGATAACTGCTGAAAAGGCACAGGCTCTGAATAGATTTCTTCCTCTTTGTTTATAGTTTTAGGAGATCACTTTTGGCCCCATATAGCTAGACCTCTTCCAGTAGGATTGATTTCAGTGATTCCAGCATAGTGACCTTGCTCCTACCAGCAGGTGGTGCCACATTATCCGAAGAAGATTGATGTTTACATTTCCTCCTGAGGACCTGCATTCTAGCTGTGTCCAGTGCAGTAAATCCATGTGATTTTGGTAGATTAATAGAGTTTGTGTACTTTCAGCAATCACCACTTCCTGTAATACGATATGTATCATTGCCAGATTGTTTTGCTACTTTAATAGTTTGCTATTGAGAATTTGATATAGGCTACAACTGGCTACAAAATCTTCATCCAGATAATTCATCCAGATCGCACCGCTGATCAGTCCCACTTAACAGTTAATGTAGTGATAGATACAGTGTGCATTATGAATGCAAAAGGCATAATTGCATTTCAAATCCTAATGATCAATTATGTATGCTGTTGTATAATGCAATTGGTGAGATGTGGGTTTTAACTTGAATAGTAATAACTAGACATGGGTTTCTACCTTAATCTTCATGTAAGGCGGAAGCACTTTATGTCTGGAGTGGAGATCAGGTTGCATCTGTTTGAATGTGTGTTTGCCCTTGTGCCTGTCTGTCTGTTGTGAATGAGGAACAGTATCATCTGTTTGTCTGTGTGTGATGTGGTAAACAACCCCTCAAAAGCTGAATTGCATAGAACTTGTTTTATGAGGTATTATACAACTGGTGGGTCTAATCCTGAATGCTGATTGGTTAAAACCGCGTTCCAGACGGTGTCTATTCCATAATTTACCACTGGCTAAATCTACGACATAAATGCTTATTTACCCTGTTCCATCTGACTGCACAATCCACTGTCTCATCAGCCCAGCCAGGCAATTTGTAAACTTGATCTCCACTATAAAAAGCATCGAGACATTATCTCACATTTCTTTCAGACTAACATTTTGTTTTCAACAGCGGAGATTTGTATAAAACCTTGCAGTCTGTCTCTATGGCACTTGCAACATTGTTTCAATATTCAAATTTGATCCTCAGCTGCCCCATAGTAATGAACGTGTCATGAGTGGTGACGAGACAGACAGGCAGGCTGCGTTTCTCATCCAATCAAAATCATGAATCACCTTTCATAATTTTTATGAATTTAAACAAATAAATGCAAAGTGTACATTTGCAGTCTTTACAGCTTCAGTTTGAAGTGATTGTGTTAGCGGTGTTGTTGGCTAGCTCCTCTGAACAACAGTGTCCTGACGAGAGAGCACATTTCCTATGCCAGGTGAAATCGCGCCACATTAGCTCATTGCTATGGATGCATACAAATAAATGTCACAAGAAAACAGCTTAAACAAATGCTAATGCAGCTACTTTGCTGTTATTCTGCCTGCACTTTTTGACGTGACTGTGGGTTAGCCGGAGTTGGCTAATTAACAAGCAAGGGATGAGAACGTTGCCAGCAAGTATGGCTATGGAACATTTAGACGGAACGACTGAGTTGCGTAGATAGATACAGAGCAAAAAGCCTGAACAACTGGGTCGCATCTTTGGCAACCGAACCAATAAAATGAATGACCAGCTGGCTTGGGTAGCAATCCTAGGTTTGTGTCGGGACTATACCTTGGTGAAGGATGAAATAGGATGAATAAATTCATAAAAATAAAGTTAATGAAAATATGTAAATCATTATAGGAATATGTTGATAACCCATTGTATAAAAGTGATCATGCCCTCGAAGCTGGTGTTTGGATGATTTATTTCCACGGTTTGCCAGCACTCAACTTTGTCTCGGGCCTAACAACACCCGAGTGTATGGAAATGCTTCTAGATCTGACAGTGCAGCAGTATCTAACAGGTAATATCTAACAATTCCACAACAAAACCTAATATTTAACAAATTCCACAGCAAAACCTAATACATACAATCTAGTTAAGGAATAGGATGAGAAAATATACAGTTGAAGTCGGAAGTTTACATACAGTTTACATACACTCTGGTTTACATACTTTCTGGTAAGAAGAGGGGCGGGGGCGTATGCCTTATGGCCAACGTGACATGGTGTGATGAAAGAAACATACAGGAACTCAAATCCTTCTGTTCACCTGATTTAGAATTCCTCACAATCAAATGTAGACCGCATTATCTACCAAGAGAATTCTCTTCGATTATAATCACAGCCGTATATATCCCCCCCCAAGCAGACACATCGATGGCTCTGAACGAACTTTATTTAACTCTCTGCAAACTGGAAACGATTTATCCGGAGGCTGCATTCATTGTAGCTGGGGATTTTAACAAGGCTAATCTGAAAACAAGACTCCCTAAATTTTATCAGCATATCGATTGCGCAACCAGGGGTGGAAAGACCCTGGATCATTGTTACTCTAACTTCCGCTACGCATATAAGGCCCTGCCCCGCCCCCCTTTCGGAAAAGCTGACCACGACTCCATTTTGTTGATCCCTGCCTACAGACAGAAACTAAAACAAGAGGCTCCCACGCTGAGGTCTGTCCAACGCTGGTCTGACCAAGCTGACTCCACACTCCAAGACTGCTTCCATCACGTGGACTGGGAGATGTTTCGTATTGCGTCAGACAACAACATTGACGAATACGCTGATTCGGTGTGCGAGTTCATTAGAATGTGCGTTGAAGATGTCGTTCCCATAGCAACGATTAAAACATTCCCTAACCAGAAAGCGTGGATTGATGGCAGCATTCGTGTGAAACTGAAGGCGCGAACCACTGCTTTTAATCAGGGCAAGGTGTCTGGTAACATGACTGAATACAAACAGTGCAGCTATTCCCTCCGCAAGGCTATCAAACAAGCTAAGCGCCAGTACAGAGACAAAGTAGAATCTCAATTCAACGGCTCAGACACAAGAGGCATGTGGCAGGGTCTACAGTCAATCACGGACTACAGGAAGAAACCCAGCCCAGTCACGGACCAGGATGTCTTGCTCCCAGGCAGACTAAATAACTTTTTTGCCCGCTTTGAGGACAATACAGTGCCACTGACACGGCCTGCAACGAAAACATGCGGTCTCTCCTTCACTGCAGCCGAGGTGAGTAAGACATTTTAACGTGTTAACCCTCGCAAGGCTGCAGGCCCAGACGGCATCCCCAGCCGCGCCCTCAGAGCATGCGCAGACCAGCTGGCCGGTGTGTTTACGGACATATTCAATCAATCCCTATACCAGTCTGCTGTTCCCACATGCTTCAAGAGGGCCACCATTGTTCCTGTTCCCAAGAAAGCTAAGGTAACTGAGCCAAACGACTACCGCCCCGTAGCACTCACATCCGTCATCATGAAGTGCTTTGAGAGACTAGTCAAGGACCATATCACCTCCACCCTACCTGACACCCTAGACCCACTCCAATTTGCTTACCGCCCAAATAGGTCCACAGACGATGCAATCTCAACCACACTGCACACTGCCCTAACCCATCTGGACAAGAGGAATACCTATGTGAGAATGCTGTTCATCGACTACAGCTCGGCATTCAACACCATAGTACCCTCCAAGCTCGTCATCAAGCTCGAGACCCTGGGTCTCGACCCCGCCCTGTGCAACTGGGTACTGGACTTCCTGACGGGCCGCCCCCAGGTGGTGAGGGTAGGCAACAACATCTCCTCCCCGCTGATCCTCAACACTGGGGCCCCACAAGGGTGCGTTCTGAGCCCTCTCCTGTACTCCCTGTTCACCCACGACTGCGTGGCCACGCACGCCTCCAACTCAATCATCAAGTTTGCGGACGACACAACAGTGGTAGGCTTGATTACCAACAACGACGAGACGGCCTACAGGGAGGAGGTGAGGGCCCTCGGAGTGTGGTGTCAGGAAAATAACCTCACACTCAACGTCAACAAAACTAAGGAGATGATTGTGGACTTCAGGAAACAGCAGAGGGAACACCCCCCCATCCACATCGATGGAACAGTAGTGGAGAGGGTAGCAAGTTTTAAGTTCCTCGGCAAAAACATCACAGACAAACTGAATTGGTCCACTCACACAGACAGCATCGTGAGGAAGGCGCAGCAGCGCCTCTTCAACCTCAGGAGGCTGAAGAAATTCGTCTTGTCACCAAAAGCACTCACAAACTTCTACAGATGCACAATCGAGAGCATCCTGGCGGGCTGTATCACCGCCTGGTATGGCAACTGCACCGCCCTCAACCGTAAGGCTCTCCAGAGGGTAGTGAGGTCTGCACAACGCATCACCGGGGGCAAACTACCTGCCCTCCAGGACACCTACACCACCCGATGCTACAGGAAGGCCATAAAGATCATCAAGGACATCAACCACCCGAGCCACTGCCTGTTCACCCCGCTGTCATCCAGAAGGCGAGGTCAGTACAGGTGCATCAAAGCTGGGACCGAGAGACTGAAAAACAGCTTCTATCTCAAGGCCATCAGACTGTTAAACAGCCACCACTAACATTGAGTGGCTACTGCCAACACACTGTCAATGACACTGACTCTACTCCAGCCACTTTAACAATGGGAATTGATGGGAAATGATGTAAATATATCACTAGCCACTTTAAACAATGCTACCTTATATAATGTTACTTACCCTACATTATTCATCTCATATGCATACGTAGATACTGTACTCTATATTATCGACTGCATCCTTATGTAATACATGTATCACTAGCCACTTTAACTATGCCACTTGGTTTACATACTCATCTCATATGTTATACTGTACTCGATATCATCTACTGTATCTTGCCTATGCTGCTCTGTACCATCACTCATTCATATATCCTTATGTACATATTCTTTATCCCCTTACACTGTGTATAAGACAGTAGTTTTTGGAATTGTTAGTTAGATTACTTGTTCGTTATTACTGCATTGTCGGAACTAGAAGCACAAGCATTTCGCTACACTCGCATTAACATCTGCTAACCATGTGTATGTGACAAATAAAATTTGATTTGATTTGATTTGACTTAGGTTGGAGTCATGTGGGAAAAAGCTACCTAAGTATGGTTCCCAATCAGAGACAACTATAGACAGCTGGCCCTGATTGAGAACCATACTCGGCCAAAACAAAGAAATACAAAAAATACAAAAAAGAACATTGAATGCCCACCCAAATCACACCCTGACCAAACCAAAATAGAGACATAAAAGCTCTAAGGTCAGGGTGTGACAATGACACAAGTAATTTTTCCAACAATTGTTTACAGACAGATTATTTCACTTATAATTCACTGTATCACCATTCCAGTGGGTCATTGACATAATTTGAGTCAATTGGAGGTGTACCTGTGGATCTATTTCAAGGCCTACCTTCAAACTCAGTGCCTCTTTGCTTGGCATCATGGGAAAATCAAAATAAATCAGCCAGGACCTCAGAAAACAATTGTGGCCCTCCACAAGTCTGGTTCATCCTTGGGAGCAATTTCCAAATGCCTGAAGGTACCACGTTCATCTGTACAAAAACTAGTACGCAAGTATAAACACCATGGGACCACGCAGCCATCATACCGCTCAGGAAGGAGATGCGTTCTATCTCCTAGAGATGATTGTATTGTGGTGCGGAAAGTGCAAATCAATCCAAGAACAACAGCAAAGGACCTTGAGAAGATTCTGGAGGAAACAGGTACAAAAGTATCTATATCCACAGTAAAACGAGTCCTATATCGACATAACCTGAAAGGCTGCTCAGCAAGGAAGAAGCCACTTCTCCAAAACCGCCATAAAAAAGCCAGACTAAAATGGCTTAAGGACAACAAAGTCAAGGTATTGAAGTGGCCATCACAAAGCCCTGACCTCAATCCCATAGAAAATTTGTGGGCTGAACTGAAAAAGCATGTGCGAGCAAGGAGGCCTACAAACCTGACTCAGTTACACCAGCTCTGTCAGGAGGAATGGGACAAAATTCATTCAGATTATTGTGGGAAGCTTGTGGAAGGCTACCCGACACATTTGACCCAAGTTAAACAATTTAAAGGCAATGCTACCAAATACTAATTGTGTGTATGTAAACTTCTGACCCACTGGGAATGTGATGAAAGAAATAAAAGCTGAAATAAATCATTCTCTCTACTATTTTTCTGACATTTCAAATTCTTAAAATAAAGTGGTGATCCTAACTGATTAAATTTGACTAGGATTAAATGTCAAGAATTGTGAAACTGACTGAAATTTGGCTAAGGTGTATGTAAACCTCCGACTTCAACTGTAAGTTTGTGACAACTGTTACGTTCTTATTTTTCAGAGTAAACAACTCACGGACACTAGAGAAGCTTAACCAAGTTGAATTCTTCCCAAAGGGTCGACACAGCTGTATTCAGACAAAAACGTTTCCCCCACCACAAATGTATATACTCCACTTTAGGCACTCCTCCTTATCTCCAATCCTTACATCTTATGGTTTGACAGGAAGAGGGTAATGAACCATCATTTCTTCCTTCAGGGGATCTGACCTGACCTCAACCCCTCCTTCACCTAATCCACAGATGTCTCACCACTTCCCCTATAGCAATCCTGTGACTTCCTCCTGTCCACCCAACACATTCCAAAGCCATCTGTCTTTCTCCCGAGAACCATTAACTTCTGATGTAAAAACCAGTCTCTTTCACTCCTTTATATACTATGCTTCTGATCTATCATATCTCTAGTATATCAATGTTCAAAATTTACCCCGAATCCAACACAACCAGTATTGAATGCAAATGTCAACTTGACATTGATTTACTGATCACATGGCTGCTATCTTGCTGCTGCTACACCTGCTACCACCAACTGTGTAAGGATGTAGGAAGCCAGGAAAGATGTCTGCATCTCAAGCGGTAGATCAGCTTATCAAATTTCATAAGGTGTGTTGAAAAGTTGTCTGAAATGTATACACCAGACACCAGAAATGGCTCAAGTTTAATACATCTGTCCCTACCTCAAGCCCCTATGCATCGTGTGAAGTGAGCTGATGTTCCTATAAAGTTTGTCAGAAGTTAGTCACTAAATGCTCCTACCAATATCTCTTGTTTTAAGTTGGAACCAGTGTGCAGCAGCATCTGGATAGCGTCACCCACAGCAGTCAGCCCTACCTTCTTGCCTTGTGATCCACAAAGAGCAGCATTCACTCCAACTTCGTTGTGATCGACAAGCATGCGGTTCCATGCAAAGGCAACGGCCTCAGTGGGAGCCTTTGAGGAACTCTTTAAAGCTCACTTCGTCTTTGGTACGTTAATAAGTTATTGCCTGAGTAACTCCTTCACTTTTGTGCAAACAACCATCTATAAAATTGATATGGGGGAAACAAAGGAGACTCCCCAAGTTGCTGAGTTGAGAGCAAGAATGTTGCGTTGGTGTAGATCTGGCTGAGGTGAAATTATGACGTGTTTTCAATGACTGAGCATAAAAGTTCAAACGCCCTTGTCAAGCAACTTAAAGTAAAGTAATTCATGGACTCTTTCCAGAGAAAACTATTAATCTAAAATGTGGTCAAGTGGGATGTTCACATTCCTTTGGTAGCTTTTCTGCTTTTAGAAAGAATTTAAATAATTGCCACATTTGCAGTTCATTTGGTTCAGTCGGTGATGTTGATTTTTCAAACCCTCAAAGCACCTTTAACACTTAAGGGTAGTGGTATTGGAGAAGTGTTGACTGAAAATATAGAGAGTGAGTCAGCGACGTCTTCCCCAGACATTGTAAATAGTTGTGCATCCATAATTGCTGAGAAACTGTAATTAAGCATGTTCTGTGTGATGAAGGACAAACTGAAGTGTCCAAGAAAGTTGAGGCATGTTTTGAAAGGTTAGAGAATCCTTTCACTGTGCTAAATTCTGAATACAAGAGGTCCACATTTTTCACAGAGAAGTGGGAAACTGTAGAACCAGTTGAACATGTCACTGGCTCAAGATTTGACACAAGACAAAACAAAAAGACTGGAAGAAATGACCAGATTGTAGTTCAAGACAAATTCATGTATGTTCCAATATTGTCTACCTTTCAGTCAATATTCAAAAGTCATGTTTCATGTTTCAGAGATGTTGCAAAAATGCGATACACAAGACTCTGTGATATTTGAAAGGAGGAATGGACATGGGAGGATGTTATGGACAGCAATGGCATGGAGTATACGACGTGGGAAGAAATCGACAGGTGGGCGGCCGACCCAGAGAGAGTGCAGGAGCCCGCATGGGATTCGCTGGAGCAGTGCGAAGAAGGCTATAGGCGAATGGAGTCGAAAAGGAAAACACGGCGGCGCAGAGCGAAACCCGAAAGTCACCCCAAAAATTTATTGGGGGGGGGGCTCAGAGGGAGAGTGGATGAGTCAGGTGTCAGACCTGAGCCAACTCTCCCTGTTTATCGTGAGGAGCCAAGGAGGAGACCAGAACCAGAGCCGGTGTTAGAGGTGAGCGAAGCAGAGACTGTGAAGGAGTTAATGGGGAAAGTGGAGTGGAGAGTAATGAGTGAGTTGCTAGCTTGGTGCTATAGATATCATATTCGTCCGACGGATCGTGTCGGGGATTTGATGGCACCTGAGTTAGCGCTCCATACTCGTCCTGAGGTGCGTGTTAGTCGGCTGGTGAAGTTGGTGCCAGCCTCACGCACCAGGCCTCCTGTGCACATCCCTAGCCTTGCACATCCTGTGCCACCTCCACACACCAGTCCTCCGGTAGCAGCTCCCCGCACCAGGCTTCCTGTGCGTGTCCTCGCTCCAGTATCACCAGTGCCCGCACCACGCATCAGGCCTACAGTGCGCCTCGCCTCTCCTGCTCTGTCGGAGTCTCCCGCCTGTTCAGCACAGCCAGAGCCTTCCTTCCCTCCTGCGCTGTTGGAGTCTCCCGCCTGTTCAGCGCAGCCAGCGTTTTCCTCCTCTCCTGCGCTGTCGGAGTCTCCTGTCTGTTCAGCGCAGCCAGCGTTTTCCTCCTCTCCTGCGCTGTCGGAGTCTCCCGCCTGTTCAGCGCTGCCTGTTTGAAGCAGCCTGAGCTGCCAGTCTGCAGGGTGCTGTCAGCCTGCATGGAGCAGTTAGAGCTGTCAGTCTGCATGAAGCAGCCAGAGATGTCAGTCTGCAAGGAGCGGTCAGTCTGCAAGGAGCTGTCAGTCTGCAAGGAGCTGTCAGTCTGCATGAAGCAGCCAGAGCTGTCAGTCTGCAAGGAGCTGTCAGTCTGCAAGGAGCTGTCAGCCTGCATGGAGCAGTCAGAGCTGTCAGTCTGCAAGGAGCTGCCAGTCTGCAGGGAGCTGTCAGTCTGCAGGGAGCTGTCAGTCTGCAAGGAGCTGCCAGTCTGCAAGGAGCTGCCAGTCTGCAAGGAGCTGTCAATCTGCAAGGAGCTGTCAGTCTGCAAGGAGCTGTCAGTCTGCAAGGAGCTGCCAGTCTGCAAGGAGCTGCCAGTCTGCAAGGAGCTGTCAGCCTGCATGGAGCAGTCAGAGCTGTCAGTCTGCAAGGAGCTGCCAGTCTGCAGGGAGCTGTCAGTCTGCAAGGAGCTGTCAGTCTGCAAGGAGCTGTCAGCCTGCATGGAGCAGTCAGAGCTGTCAGTCTGCAAAGAGCTGCCAGTCTGCAAGGAGCTGTCAGCCTGCATGGAGCAGTCAAGAGCTGTCAGTCTGCATAGAGCAGCTAGATCCGCCAGTCAACCAGAATCTTCTAGATCTGCTAGTCAACCTGAATCTTCCAGAGCCGCCAGCCAGCCAGGATCTACCGGAGCCTACTACCTACCTGAGCTTCATCTCAGGACTGGGCTTCCTCTCAGTACTGGGCTTCCTCTCAGTACTGGGCTTCCTCTCAGTACTGGGCTTCCCCTCAGTTCCGGGCTGCCCCTCAGTTCCGGGCTGCCCCTCAGTTCCGGGCTGCCCCTCAGTCCCGAGCTGCCCCTCAGTCCCGAGCTGCCCCTCAGTCCCGAGCTGCCCCTCAGTCCCGAGCTGCCTCAGTCCCGAGCTGCCCCTCAGTCCCGAGCTGCCCCTCAGTCCCGAGCTACCCCTCAGTCCCGAGCTGCCCCTCAGTCCCGAGCTGTCCCTCAGTCCCGAGATGCCCCTCAGTCACGAGCTGCTCCTTAGTTCTGTGGGGTTCTGGGTGAGGACTATTAGGCCATGGTCGGCGGTGAGGGTGGATTATCCCAGGACGCGAAGGGGAGGAACTAGGACATTAATGAAGTGGGGTCCACGTCCCGAGCCGGAGCCGCCACCAAGGACAGACGCCCACCCGGACCCTCCCTATGGTTTTGAGGTGCGTCCGGGAGTCCGCACCTTGGGGGGGGGGGGGGGGTTCTGTCACGCCTTGGTCTTAGTGTTTTGTGTTTTCGTTATATATTTTGGTCAGGCCAGGGTGTGACATGGGTTTACGTGTTGTGTTTCGTATTGGGGTTTTATAGGATTTGGGATTGCTAGGTTTAGGGGTGTGTCTAGTTAGGCTTGGCTGCCTGAGGCGGTTCTTGATCAGAGTCAGGTGCTTCTCGTTGCCTCTGATTGGGAACCGTATTTAGGTAGCCTGAGTTCGCTTTGTCTTTCGTGGGTGATTGTTCCTGTCTCTGTGTAGTGTTCACCAGATGCAATTCAGTCATGGTGCCTGCTGAGAAACGTTGCTCTTATTTTGGGGGATTTGGTGACTTCTACTGACCAGCACTGAGGCCTACTCCTTTTATTACTTCAAATACTTAATATAATATTTTCTCCTATGTTTATTTAAATCATTTGATTGTGAGCACCACAAACTATTTAAACAGTTGTTTCCAGGAGATTTAAAAAAAATAAAGCACCATTCTCTAATCCAATATCCCTGCTGCATCCAAACTTTGACCTGTAATTCATAGTTGGTGTATGCGGTATCTTTACAAAATCTTACCAAAACTTTGGCAAAAAAACACAAACTATATGGTGTACAATTGGCAATCCTCCACACTTTTAGTCAATTAGACATTGGTCCTGGGAAAATGGTGTCTTGAATATGGTAAAGGGTGGTTATATGATTGTTATGGCAATGCAAGTGTCCATTAGCACTCAGGTTATGAAAGTGCACTGGATTAAATACCATGGCTTTGTTTACCGCCCACTCCTGGTTATCTGTGGTAAAATTGATTCTGTTTTGATAATAAATGGCAAAGTGTTGCTGCTCACTGTGCCTTTAATTACTCTAGCTTTTCAAGAACATTTCCATGTGTACAAAGTAACCAAGTCAAAACATGGTTTTGTTTCCTTTCATGTCTACAACCTGCATTATCATAGACCATTTGATATACAAATGTCGTATGGATTGAATTACATCTCTAATTGTTGTCCGATATTGCTTTCACTGGTGAGCATGTCACTTGTTATGTTCACATTGATGTGTAAATGGTTACATTTTTATTTTTAAATCCATTATTTTACCAGGTAAGTTGACTGAGAACACATTCTCATTTGCTGTAACGACCTGGGGAATAGTTACAGAGGAGAGGAGGGGGATGAATGAGCCAATTGTAAACTGGGGATTATTAGGTGACCGTGATGGTTTGAGGGCCAGTGTATCATGTGTAATTGTGTTTATTCACATACATTGACACCAAGTTAAGTAATTGGGTAGCACTACTGTGCAGTGGAGCTTTCTGGATAACAATAGAGGAAAAAAACAAGTGTACATTTTAACACAACTTTGAGTATACTAGACTCGGAAAAGTGTGTAACTAAACCAGTATTACATATTTTGACACATTTATGTGTGAATTTGAACACCATTGAGTCAAATTAACTCTGAAAATGTGACACAACCTGTAGAGTAACTTTAACATTTGGTCCCAGTCTACATAGTGTTATCTGAAACAGTGTTGAATTCAACTATATGGGAGTTATATTAACACTATTTTTTATTCTTACTGTTACATTTGGAATTCTTAGCAGGACATTCACATACTTATCAAGAGAACATCCCTACTGCTTATGATCTGTCGGACTCACTAAACACACATGCTGTTTGTAAATAATGTCTGGGTGTTAGAGTGTGCTTCTGGATGTCCGTGCATTATAAAAACAAGAAAATATTGGCTTAATATAAGGAATTGTACTTTTGATACTGAAGTACAGTGCCTTGCGAAAGTATTCGGCCCCCTTGAACTTTGCGACCTTTTGCCACATTTCAGGCTTCAAACATAAAGATATAAAACTGTATTTTTTTGTGAAGAATCAACAACAAGTGGGACACAATCATGAAGTGGAACGACATTTATTGGATATTTCAAACTTTTTTAACAAATCAAAAACGGAAAAATTGGGCGTGCAAAATTATTCAGCCCCTTTACTTTCAGTGCAGCAAACTCTCTCCAGAAGTTCAGTGAGGATCTCTGAATGATCCATTGTTGACCTAAATGACTAATGATGATAAATACAATCCACCTGTGTGTAATCAAGTCTCCGTATAAATGCACCTGCACTGTGATAGTCTCAGAGGTCTGTTAAAAGCACAGAGAGCATCATGAAGAACAAGGAACACACCAGGCAGGTCCGAGATACTGTTGTGAAGAAGTTTAAAGCCGGATTTGGATACAAAAAGATTTCCCAAGCTTTAAACATCCCAAGGAGCACTGTGCAAGCGATACTATTGAAATGGAAGGAGTATCAGACCACTGCAAATCTACCAAGACCTGGCCGTCCCTCTAAACTTTCAGCTCATACAAGGAGAAGACTGATCAGAGATGCAGCCAAGAGGCCCATGATCACTCTGGATGAACTGCAGAGATCTACAGCTGAGGTGGGAGACTCTGTCCATAGGACAACAATCAGTCGTATTTTGCACAAATCTGGCCTTTATGGAAGAGTGGCAAGAAGAAAGCCATTTCTTAAAGATATCCATAAAAAGTGTTGTTTAAAGTTTGCCACAAGCCACCTGGGAGACACACCAAACATGTGGAAGAAGGTGCTCTGGTCAGATGAAACCAAAATTGAACTTTTTGGCAACAATGCAAAACGTTATGTTTGGCGTAAAAGCAACACAGCTCATCACCCTGAACACACCATCCCCACTGTCAAACATGGTGGTGGAAGCATCATGGTTTGGGCCTGCTTTTCTTCAGCAGGGACAGGGAAGATGGTTAAAATTGATGGGAAGATGGATGGAGCCAAATACAGGACCATTCTGGAAGAAAACCTGATTGAGTCTGCAAAAGACCTGAGACTGGGACGGAGATTTGTCTTCCAACAAGACAATGATCCAAAACATAAAGCAAAATCTACAATGGAATGGTTCAAAAATAAACATATCCAGGTGTTAGAATGGCCAAGTCAAAGTCCAGACCTGAATCCAATCGAGAATCTGTGGAAAGAACTGAAAACTGCTGTTCATAAATGCTCTCCATCCAACCTCACTGAGCTCGAGCTGTTTTGCAAGGAGGAATGGGAAAAAATGTCAGTCTCTCGATGTGCAAAACTGATAGAGACATACCCCAAGCGACTTACAGCTGTAATCGCAGCAAAAGGTGGCGCTACAAAGTATTAACTTAAGGGGGCTGAATAATTTTGCACATACAATTTTTCAGTTTTTGATTTGTTAAAACCCAAATATATTTAGACTTTTACTCAAGTAGTATTTTACTGGGTGACTTTTACTTGAGTAAGTTTCTATTCAGGTATCTGTACTTTTACTCAGCCCTCAAGTGTTGTGAAATTGGCTGCAACAGTGAATGCGAGCGAGCAAGGTGTCCTTCCGCTACCAAGTGAAGGCACTAGCAATTCCCCACTAAGTCCTCTGAACCAGCACAACCCTCTCCCATTTCCATAATTCCCTCACATCTTTGTTTTTCACGCTTCCACCACTATCTCCCATCAGTGTGGTTCGAAATAGAAAATGCTCAAATTTTCTGGAACTTTAAAGGACATTATCCCAAATTCCCTGTGGAGAGATGCCCCTTTGCTCAGTACTTTGTTAGACAAACTTTGAGTGGGAGAGACGGAGGTGTAACAGCGTGGATAGTGAGAGGACACCGTGTGTGTGTATGTCTATTTCCTGTACATTGCAGGAAATAAGTTTTAATTTTCTCTCCACCAACAAGAGGGGTGTGAATAGTTTCTGTCATGGACAGTGCTTGTGCCTCAAGAAATATACCTGCATATGCAGCCTATATTCTCCCATTTGTCTGTATACACAATCTACAATAGAACATGGCAACCCAATTAGAACTCTGAAAAAATGTGGTTAGTTAATTTGATGCAGTGTTATCTGATATATTTCTGCAGTCCTAAGATATGTAGTCTACCTGTCTTCTTTAATTTATTTAACTAGGCAAGTCAGTTAAGAACAAATTTTTATTTTCAATGAAGCCTCAGGGGTAGAATGACAGATTTTAATTTTGTCAGCTCAGGGATTTCATCTTGCAACCTTTCGGTTACTAGTCCAACACTCTAACCACTAGGCTACCTGCCACCCTGTACTCTACATGTACTCTACATTCTCTACATGTACTCTACATACTGTACTGAATTGTACACCTGAACCGGCTGACCCCATTGTGCCTGTTAATGTCTTGCAAATGACTGCTGGTCTCACGGTAATTTACCACAAATTAACATCTCTAGGCCTCCACGCATACAAGCCGCTGATGCATGCCTTTGAAACATCTAGGCCCCTACATTTTAATAAGTCTAAATCCATTTAATATACACCATCGCAATAAATCATATTTTTTTTACAAGCAGGTTTCAGAAAAATTATCATATAAAGAAAATGTATTTCAAAATAGCCAAATATGAGTCAGCCTACTGTATGTTATCTGGCTATGAACCATGCCGTAGGCTGTAGGCTTGTTCATTTAGCAGACAAGATATGCTTAATAGTCCCGTGCCAATATTTTATATTATATAATTTTATAGTAAGAGGAATATAATTGAACTTAGCTGAATAAAATAGAAAGGACAAGTGCGCATATGGAGTGGCTATGTTGAGCCTAAAAGTGATCATTTGAAACTGGCCCTATGCGCTAGATTTAGAGTTATTTGGCAAATGTTGTCGTGAATGATACAAACCTTAGAATGTCTTAGAAATCCCAACATGTATGGGCTGCATGATGCGACTATAGGCCATTGACTATTTGAAAAAGTTACCCTCAGGCTGCACACACTCTTCTCTCATCAAGTGATCGTACTCAACCTGATTTAGTTTTTACTATTATGTCAAATTTGTTTAGATATAGAATGGCCCATTATCAAATGGGCAGGAACAGGGGCAGGGGGAAATAGATGTCCTCCGTATGCACTCGAATAGCGAACGCTTTCCCTTAGTTAGATTTTCAAACATGTTGCTTCATTTCTCCGTTTCTTTGGCGGAGCATTTGCTTAATATTAGCAGCTGAGAAGTAAATCTAGCAGCAGCTGGGATCCTCCTCTTTTTAGTGGCAATCATCTGCTTTCACATGAGATTGCATATGGAAATGTCTGGGCTTATACTGTACATTGCTGTGGAAAGTAGGGGTGCTGAGGGTGCTGCTGCACCCCCTGAAAAAATAAATTAAATATATTAATTAAAAAGAATCTTCACAAAAGTAGAACACTGGGCCTTTACTAGTCCTGTATTAGCGGACTGATATAGACGTCTTCAGCGTGGGGGGACATACCCCCCACCCCCCCCACTGATGACTGACATAAGGGCATACACGTAATAGGTCTATCTGGCTTATATGATTATAAAGGTCACGATGCTTCTTGACAGTGTCATAAAGTGTGTTTTCTTAGTCCAAGTAAAGTGACACAGGATGGTCATAATTCTTCTTGGCAGTGTCAAATTGTATTTTCTACAAGTTATTTAAAATTTGATGAAACAAACATAACTGTAAAGAACAACCAAGGATTTCAGAAAAAAACTTTCAAACAAAAGGAAACTTCTTGGCTGGTTAAAAAACGAATTTGAATAAATGTGGGGTTTGACACTTATGTACTGTAGGTGTCATAACCAGCCATAAAATAACACAATATATGTCACAACAGGTGTAAATACATTGCATTCGGAAAATAGTCAGACCTTATGACTTTTTCCACACTTTGTTACACTTATTCTAAAGTAGATTAAATCAGATTTGTTCCTCATTCATCTACACACAATACCCCATAATGACAAAGCCAAAACAGGTTTTTGCACATGCATGGAAAATAAAAAATAGAAATACATAAGTATTCAGACCCTTTGCTATGACTCTCAAAATTGAGCTCAGGTGCATCTTCTTTCTATTGATCATCCTTGAGATGTTTCTGCAACCTGATTGGAATCCACCTGTGGTAAATTCAATTGATTGGAAATGATTTGGAAAGGCATACACCTGTCTATATAAGGTCCCACAGTTTACCGTGCATGTCAGAGCAAAATCCAAGCCATGCGGTCGAAGGAGGAGCTCCAAACCAGGATTGTGTCAAGGCTCAGATCTGGGGAAGGTTACCAAAAAAATATCTGCAGCATTAAAGGTCCCCAAGAACACAGTGGCCTCCATCAGTTTGGAACCACCAAGACTCTTCCTAGAGCTGACCCCCGGCTAAACTGAGCAATCGGGGGAGAAGGGCCTTGGTCCGGGAGGTGACCATTGAACCCGATCACTCTGACAGAGCTCCAGAGTTCCTCTGTCGAGATGGGAGAACCTTCCAGGAGGACAACCATCTCTGCAGCACTCCACCAATCAGGCCTCTATTGTAGAGTGGCCAGACAGAAGCCACTCCTTATCGTCATCCGCTGAAGAGAATATGTTTGTTTTTTTGACAAGTTTCTCTGGTCTGATGAAACCAAGAACTGTTGAACTGTTTGGCCTAAATGCCAAGTGTCACGTCTGGAGGAAACCTGGCACCATCCCTATGTTGAAGCATGGTGATGGTAGCATAATGTTGTGGGGTTGATGTTAAGCGGCAGGGACTGGGAGACTACTCAGGATCGAGGGAAAGATGAATTGAGCAATGTAAAAAGAGATCCTTGATGAAAACCTGCTCCAGAGTGCTCAGAACCTCAGACTGGGGGTGAAGGTTCACCTTCCAACAGGACAACGATCCTAAGCACACAGCCAAGACAATGCAGAAATGGCTTCAAGACTAATCTCTGTATGTCCTTGAGTGGGCCAGCCAGAGTCCAGGCTTGAACCCGATCGAACATCTCTGGAGAGACCTGAAAATAGCTTTGCAGCGACACTCCCCATCCAACCTGACAGAGCTTGAGAGGATCTGTAGAGAAGAATGGGAGAAACTCCCTAAATACAGGTGTGCCAAGCTTGAAGTGTAATACCCAAGAAGACTCAAGGCTGTAATTGCTCCAAAAAAATACTGAGCAAAGGGTTAGAATACTTATGTAAATGTCATATTTCAGATATATATATATTTTTAATCCATTTTAGAATAAGGCTGCAACGTAACAAAATGTGAACAAAGTAAAGAGGTCTGAATACTTTCTGAATTCACTGTAAATGTCAAAAAACATTATTCTATATGTGTACCCCTTCACCACGCTTGGCTAGTACGTGGGCTTGATTATCTAATTTCTTACACCCAATTACCTTGAAAGTAGCCGAGGCGATCTGAGTCCAGAAACGTCTTACTTAGTTGCGGTATTAATTCATAAAACAATGAAGTGACAGTCAAAATATAACTCGACAATATGGATCAAGCAATAGAATTCAAAATAAACCAATCGCTATGATGTCATGCTCAAGCAATAGACTTCAAAAATACATAGCAACAACTCAGTGTCATTCACCATCAAATAGAAAAGGTACAATAGCAATTCAATAGCAGTCAATAACCGGTTGCAACCCTATATAAAGGTGGGCACATGGTTGTACAGAGAGGGGTCAGATATTCATTCTCAATTCACTTAGATGTACCAAAAACATATTTACAGCCTATCACTGTCGGAAATAAAGTTCTGGCATATTGTTTTCCAATCTATTGTGTACAGCTTTTGCTGGTGGATATGACAGACACCATGGTTCCATCTGCTTTGTGTCATTGTTGAGCGCAGCCACGTCTTCACCTGTTGTTTACGAAGCGTGTGACAAATACATTTTGATTTGATTTGTCTTCGGCCTCCATGACAACCAAATGAAATCAGAATGCAGGGATCAACATTTATTATATCACTTGGGCGACAGTCAGCAAAGAGGAGGAGTTTTAACTTATGGTTCCAATCGGTGTGCGATGTAAATTGCTGTGCAACGTGCTTTACTCGACTACTTTAGGACTCAAATGTGAAATTCTCACCTGGTGATCTGTCCCTGTGCCTTAACATGGGCGGTGCTCTCCTTGTCTCTACTGACTGCCTCTGACCCCTGCCATGACAGCCAAATGAAATCAGAATACAGGCAATCTCGTACAAAAAAAAGATGGCAGTTTTGAAACTGCAGTGAAGGTGCAGTAACTGCAGTCGACTGTGGGATTTTGGATGGAGTAATTGCAGAATAACTGTAGTTACACTGCAAAATTACTGTAGTAATTTTTTAAAATTTTGTACGCAGTATTTGCAGCGCACTGCAGATAGACTGCACTTTAAATGCAGTTATACTGCATTGTACTGCACTCTGACTGCAATCTTTTTTGTATGGGAACAACTATTTTGTTATAGCACTTGGGCAACAGTCAGCAAAGATGAAGAGTTGAACTGATAATGCCTTATAATGCAAATTCTCATCTGATGACCTGTTCTTCCTCTCGCCTTCTCAACACGGGCCGTGTTCTCTCTCTCTCTCTCTATTGCCCATCTTTGAACCCTGCCAAAATCATATGACCAAATACCATTAACATATGACAAAAATGATGGGGTCAGCTTATTAACATGAATTAGATTCTGCTTTTTATTAGATAAATTATTTTTTTACTGTCTGGCAATAGGTATTGCTAGCTAGCTGAATAGATAGTACCAGTCTATTATGAATGGTACAATGTACTTAGCTTGCTGGCTAAGTAGCCATTTATGTACTGCACTTTTCTCCTCTTTGGCATTCGCACCATTAGGGCACTTGCTACTTTTTCACTAGAGTGAACACTGACTCACTGTGTGCTGCTCATCTGAAACTGCAGTTGGAAAAGGGGAAGATCCAGATATTGTGCTAGTTTTAACATTAGCCTAGCTAAAATAGCCAACCTAGCATTGCATCACTCTGTATAAAACCATTTTTACACAATATTATCTCATCACCAATAGTTCGTTAGTTACACAACAACATAAGATTACAGTAGTGAAATGTTCATGCACTTTTATTAATTTTAAAATTTCAGAACATTTATGGATTGCACCGCTCGTGAACACAGCTACCCAGGGCTTGAGACTATCGTCCCGAAGTGCTATTTCAACTGTCCCAACTTAAAATAATGTGTTTATTTTTATGTTTTAATGCCAACATGGGTCTACTTTAGGACCTAGGTCATTCACTGTGCTTTAAAAGTCAACTCAGGGTTTCCGAGTGGCACAGCGGTCTAAGGTACTGCATCTCACTACAATCACCCTGGTTCAAATCCAGGCTGTATCACAACCGGCCCGTGATAGGGAGTCCAAAAGGGCAGCCAGTGTAGGCCGTCATTGTAAATAAGAATTTGTTCTTGACTGACTTGCCTAGTTAAATCAAGTAAATAATAAGACTAGGCCTATTACTGAAATAGATAAGTGGGGCTGTCAACTGAGCCAAAATTGTGCCTTTAAAAGGCTATAAAAGGGGGGTATAATGTTAAAATCTATTTTGCATAAATGTACAGGTAGCTGACAAAATAAATTAAACACTTGAGTAAATGAGGCATACAAAGTATATTGAAAGCAGGTGCTTCTCCACAGATGTGGTTAATTAAGCAATTAACATCCCATAATGCTTAGGGTCCAGTTGCAAATTATTTTGGCTACCATAGCTAGAAGAAGAGATCTCAGTGTCTTTGAAAGAGGGGTCTCAAAGGAGCATAGGGGGTATAAAGGGTTTGTGTGTGTGTGTGTGTGTGTGTGTGTGTGTGTGTGTGTGTGTGTGTGTGTGTGTGTGTGTGTGTGTGTGTGTGTGTGTGTGTGTGGGCGTGTGTGTGTGTGTGTGGGCGTGTGTGCGTGCGTGAGTGCGTGCCTCAGTCACCAGATCTCAACCCAATTGAATAATGTCAAAGTTGAATTTTAAAACAGTTACAGAGTTTAATGGCTGTAAAGGGAGAAAACTGCGGATGGATCAACAACATTGTAGTTACAACAACAATACTAGCCTAAATGACAGAGTGAAAAGAAGTAAAAAATGTATATATATTCCAAAACATACGTTCTGTTTGCAACAAGGCACTGAAGTAATACTACAAAAAAAAAACGTTCTGTCCTCAGTACATGAATTACATCGACTAACCGGTGCCCCTGCACATTGACTCTGTACTGGTGCCCCCTGTATATAGCCTCCCTAATGTTATTTTACTGCTGCTGTTTAATTAAAACGTCTTAAAGCATTGTTGGTTAAGGGCTTGTAAGTAAGCATTTCACTAAGGTCTACACTTGTTGTATTCGGCGCATGTGACAAATAAAGTTTGATCTGTTTTCACATGTTTGGGGCCAATCTAATACAACACATTACTGAGTACCACTCTTCATATTTTCAAGCATGGTGGTGGCTGCATCATGTTATAGATAAGCTTGTCATCGGCAAGGACTTGGTAGTTTTTGGGGGGTATAAAAAGAAA
Source organism: Oncorhynchus kisutch (assembly GCF_002021735.2). Lineage (NCBI taxonomy): Eukaryota > Metazoa > Chordata > Actinopteri > Salmoniformes > Salmonidae > Oncorhynchus > Oncorhynchus kisutch. The sequence continues at coordinate 44,931,376 of NC_034177.2, forward strand.
CGGAATAGAGCTACGGTATAAGCACAGGCAAAATCCTAGAGGAAAAATCTATGGCATGACTTGAAAAGATCTCTCTAGCAATGATCCACAATCCACTTGACATAGCTTGAAGAATTTTTAAAAGAATAATGGGCAAATATTGTACAATCCAAAGCTCTTAGAGGCTCACCCAAAAAGACTCACAGCTGTAATTTCCTGCCAAAGGTGCTTCTACAAAGTATTGACTCAGGGGTGTGAATACTTATATACATGAGATATTATCTGTATTTAATTTTCAATAAATCAGCAAACATTTATAAAAACATGTTTTCACTTTGTCATTATGGGGTATTGTGTGTAGATTAATATTGAATCAATTTTGAATTCAGACGGTAACACAACAAAATAAATTAACTTTCTGTCATTGTCCAGTAGCCAAAGACACAGTCATAGTCATATGAGCAACCCATGCTAGTTGTTGCATCTTTAGAACTCCCCTCTAAATTTCTAAGGATATTTTAATTTCTGTCACATAAAACCATTTATTTGCATGTGCTTTTAGAACACCTACTTATTCAAGGGTTTTTCTTTATTTAGACTATTTTCTACATTGTAGAATGATAGTGAAGACATCAAATGGAATAACACATATGGAATCATGTAGTAACCAAAAAAGTGTTAAACAGATCAAAATCGGCAAATACTGGGGAGTTTTTCAGGATAAAAAGAAACAGGATGGAGCTAAGCACAGGCAAAATCCTAGAGGATAACCTGCTTCAGTCTGCTTTACAACATACACTGGTAGAGGAATTCACCTTTCAGCAGGACAATAACCTACAACACAAGGCCAAATCTACGCTGGAGTTGCTTACCAAGTAGACAGTGAATGTTCCTAAGTGGCCAAGTTACAGTTTTGACTTAAATCTGCTTGAAAAACTATGGCAAGACTTGAAAATGGCTGTTTAGCCATGATCTTATGAAAATAATAAAGGGCTAATATTGCGCAATCCAGGTGTGTTAAGATCTTAGAGACTTACAGAAGAAAACTCACCATCGTATTCGCTGCAAAAGGTGTTTCTAACATGTATTGACTCAGGGAGCTGAATACCTATGCGATAACTATATTTGAGTTATTTCATTTCTATCAATCGTAAAAAATATATATAAATATATAATATTCTTGCACTTTGACATTATAATCTATACATACTTTTTGTTGACATTTAAAAAAAAATCCATTTTAATCCCACTTTGTAACAATAAAATGTGAAGAAATCCAAGGGGTATGAAGACATTTGCAAGGTAAATAGTTTAAGTGCCAATAATTCATTTTTAAGTACTTTCTGAATTCCTGTTCAGAAGAGTGCAGAGAAAGTTGATAATGATTGTTTATTCCACATAAGGAAACATGCACAGCCGATGAACATGCTTCCTGAGAGTATACTTTTCATTATATCAAGAAAATATGCTTAAGAATACTTTCAAAAACGTATATTTAACTTAAATGTCCACAAAATCATTTTTGTATATTATCTAGCATCCTTTTCTGCAGCTTAAGTTTTGATTTATTATTAGATATTGCTACTCATATTTAGCTTATTTAAATGTTTTGATGTTCATTTTCAAACTAAATAATGTTGTACTTTTAATTACACATGACATATTACACATTTTATTTACAGTGCCTTGCGAAAGTATTCGGCCCCCTTGAACTTTGCAACCTTTTGCCACATTTCAGGCTTCAAACATAAAGATATAAAACTGTATTTTTTTTGTGAAGAATCAACAACAAGTGGGACACAATCATGAAGTGGATCTACATTTATTGGATATTTCAAACTTTTTTAACAAATCAAAAACTGATAAATTGAGCGTGCAAAATTATTCAGCCCCCTTAAGTTAATACTTTGTAGCGCCACCTTTTGCTGCGATTACAGCTGTAAGTTGCTTGGGGTATGTCTCTATCAGTTTTGCACATCGAGAGACCAACATTTTTTCCCATTCCTCCTTGCAAAACAGCTCGAGCTCAGTGAGGTTGGATGGAGAGCATTTGTGAACAGCAGTTTTCAGTTCTTTCCACAGATTCTCGATTGGATTCAGGTCTGGACTTTGACTTCGCCATTCTAACACCTGGATATGTTTATTTTTGAACCATTCCATTGTAGATTTTGCTTTATGTTTTGGATCATTGTCATGTTGGAAGACAAATCTCCGTCCCAGTCTCAGGTCTTTTGCAGACTCCATCAGGTTCTTCCAGAATGGTCCTGTATTTGGCTCCATCCATCTTCCCATCAATTTTAACCATCTTCCCTGTCCCTGCTGAAGAAAAGCAGGCCCAAACCATGATGCTGCCACCACCATGTTTGACAGTGGGGATGGTGTGTTCAGGGTGATGAGCTGTGTTGCTTTTACGCCAAACATAACGTTTTGCATTGTTGCCAAAAAGTTCCATTTTGGTTTCATCTGACCAGAGCACCTTCTTCCACATGTTTGGTGTGTCTCCCAGGTAGCTTGTGGCAAACTTTAACCGACACTTTTTATGGATATCTTTAAGAAATGGCTTTCTTCTTGCCACTCTTCCATAAAGGCCAGATTTGTGCAATATACGACTGATTGTTGTCCTATGGACAGAGTCTCCCACCTCAGCTGTAGATCTCTGCAGTTCATCCAGAGTGATCATGGGCCTCTTGGCTGCATCTCTGATCAGTCTTCTCCTTGTATGAGCTGAAAGTTTAGAGGGATGGCCAGGTCTTGGTAGATTTGCAGTGGTCTGATACTCCTTCCATTTCAATATTATCGCTTGCACAGTGCTCCTTGGGATGTTTAAAGCTTGGGAAATCTTTTTGTATCCAAATCCTGCTTTAAACTTCTTCACAACAGTATCTCGGACCTGCCTGGTGTGTTCCTTGTTCTTCATGATGCTCTCTGCGCTTTTAACGGACCTCTGAGACTATCACAGTGCAGGTGCATTTATACGGAGACTTGATTACACACAGGTGGATTGTATTTATCATCATTAGTCATTTAGGTCAACATTGGATCATTCAGAGATCCTCACTGAACTTCTGGAGAGAGTTTGCTGCACTGAAAGTAAACGGGCTGAATAATTTTGCACGCCCAATTTTTCAGTTTTTGATTTGTTAAAAAAGTTTGAAATATCCAATAAATGTCGTTCCACTTCATGATTGTGTCCCACTTGTCGTTGATTCTTCACAAAAAAATACAGTTTTATATCTTTATGTTTGAAGCCTGAAATGTGGCAAAAGGTCACAAAGTTCAAGGGGGCCGAATACTTTCGCAAGGCACTGTAAATATTCATTTATCCCTGTAATGTGAACAACTAATGTGTGAAATGCCACTAGTGCACAGTTATCAAAAGCATTACTTATAAATTGCTGGACCAGCCACAACTGCTTTGTAAATATAACTAATATTGGCCGAGAAGATGCCTTGATCAATCAAGGTAACCCTTACATGGCTAATTACAACAGCTAATGTCGTTACTGAGTAGAGTGTATTTGTAAAAGTATACTTGAAACACATTATAAATACACTTTATTGTAAAGACAATACAGGAATTCTCATTCAAATTCCATTTGAGTATATTCCTAATTTATGATAAATATACATAAAATATACTTGAAGTGAATTCAAATTATATTTGTTTTGCTCTTTATCTAATATACAAAGAATATACTTAAGTACAAAAAAGTACAAATTTAGATCACTTTAAATTGATTTAATATGCATAAATGTTAATAAAATATAAATAGAATTTATATGAAATGCATATAACATTTAAATGTGTTTATTACAGATATACTTAAATATATACAACTACATTAATTAAGTATGGTTTAAGTAAATACAAATAAAAAATAATCCTGCTTGGGTTATGTGGAGAAATAATATACTGAAAAAATATATAAACACAACATGTAAAGTGTTGGTCCAATGTTTCATTAGCTGAAATAAAAGATCCCAGACATTTTCCAAATGCACAAGAAACTTATCGTTCTCGAATTTTATTCACAATTTTTTTTACATCCCTGTTAGTGAGCATTTATTCTTTGCCAGGACAATCCATCGACCTGACAGGTATGGTATATCAAGAAGCTGATAAAACAACATGATCATTACACCAGTGCCCCTTGTGGCGGGGACAATAAAAGGCCACTCTAAAACTTGCAGTTTTGTCACACAACACAATGCCATAGATGTCTCAAGTTTTGAGGGAGCGTGCACATGGAATTCTGACTGCAGGAAAATCCACCAGGGCTGTTGCCAGAGAATAGCATGTTTATTTCTCTACCTTAAGCCGCCTCCGAAGTCATTTTAGAGAATTTTTTGTATGTCCAAACAGCCTTACAACTGCAGACCACGTGTAACCATGCCAGCCCAGGACCGCCACGTCCGGCTTCTTCACCTGCAAGACCTGCCACCCGGACAGCTGATGAAACTGTAGGTTTGCACAGTCAGTTTTTGTCAGAAACCATCTCAGGGAATCTGCGTGCTCGTGGTCCTCACCAGGGTCTTGACCTGACTGCAGTTCGGTATCGTAACCGACTTCAGTGGGCGAATGCTCACCTTCGATGGCCACTGGCATGCTGGAGGAGTATGCTCTTCATTTTATGAATCCCGGGTTTCAACTGTACCGAGCGGTTTGCTGATGTCAATGTTGTGAATAGAGTGCCCCATGGTGGCGGTTGGATTATGGTATGGGCAGGCATAAGCTACGGACAATGAACATAATTGCATTTTATCGATGGCAATTTGAATGCACAGAGATACCATGATTGAGATCCTGAGTCCCATTGTCATGCCATTCATCCGCCCCCATCATCTCATGTTTCAGCATGATAATGCACAGCCCCATGTCGCAAGGATTTGTACACAATTTTTGGAAGCTGAAAATAGTCCTAGTTCTTCCATGGCCTGCATACTCACCAGACATGTCACCCATTGAGCATGTTTGAGATGCTCTGGATCAACGTGTGAAACACCCTTTCCAGTTCCCGCTAATATCCAGCAACTTCGCACAGCCATTGAAGAAGAGTGGGACAACATTCCACAGGCCACAATGAACAGCCTGATCAACTCTATGCGAAGGAGATGTGTCACGCTGCATGAGGCGTGGTCACACCAGACAGTTTTTTTGATCCAACCCCTACCTTTCTTAAAAAGGTATTTGTGACCAACAGATGCATATCTGTATTCCCAGTCATGTGAAATCCATAGAATAGGGCCTAATTTATTTATTTAAATTGACTGATTTCCTTATATGAATTTTAACTCAGTCAAATCTTTGAAATTGTTGCATGTTGCGTTTATATTTTTTGCAGTGTAGTTTATCAACATTTTAAGCTAAATGTTCTGATCTGTTGCATCAGCCTGATTGCTTTGAATTTTGGATCTATCATCCCATAACTGTCCCAGAGTCTGTTTTGAACCATCCCAGACATGTTTTTTATCGCCCCCAGGAGGTCGGGATGCCCTTCATTTTAGCCCCTCCTCAGCAAGCACCACAAAGAAAAAGAGAGAGAGAGTGCACTGCTGTGTGTCATTTTCCAGGAAGAATGTGTTCAATAGTGCACGTTGCTGAACTGTTAATGCAGACCAAAGCAGTACATCGCAGACTGATGAAAAGGGAAAGAGAAGAGAAATTGTGAGTTTCTCCGGTTTCTCCTAACAGGCTGGCTGCCTCTGGGGGACCAGCGTAACCAAAATTGTACTTGGCAACTGGGGTATCCAATCATAAAATAAGTAACTGAGTCTCTGTGGTGCAAAGTTATGGCACTTTACAATAGGGATTTTTTGTCTTCAAATCAATCAAACTCATCATGGTATATTATTGAGGGGGTCCAATTGACTTGTTTCAATCTCTTGAGCCCCTGAAGGTGTCCCTCTGAAAGACAAAAATGCACTGCTATGAGTCCTTTTCCTGGCCCCAATTTGCTCAATTACAAGAAGAGAGCCTTTTATCAACCAGGTCTCAGAGCATTTGAGATTTTTCTGTACGTAAATCCAAAATTCAAAAGGCACTCACACATCTGAGCAGTCTTTTTTGCAGGTGCATGGTAACAGTTGAACAAGATGAATGAAAAGGGAAACCGAACACTTTAATAAGCTTATGTATCGGCCTCACGGCCTCCGTCAGATGCCGATACGTAAGCTTATTAAAGATCAGTGATACTATCAAGAGCAGTGTGCGGTTTCCTTTGTCATTCATCTGTATGTAAATCTGAAATACTCCATTTAGTTTGATATGCTATATTTCATATGGTACATAAGACAGATGGTTACTTAGGGCAAAAATGAACGCAGGGTGATTGGGTGGGCGTATAACCCGAACATCTAGTGATCCAAAGGTTATCACAGACAACTTTAGTATTTTAGCAAATTAGCAACCTTTCAACTTTTAGCTACTTTGCAACTACTTAGCATGTTAGCTAACCCTTCCCATGACCCTAATCTAAACCCTTTTAGCCAAACCTTCCCTTAACCCTAACATACTTTTTTATTGAACCTTTATTTAACTAGGAAAGTCAGTTAAGAACAAATGCTTATTTACAATGACGATGCTGAGGCGATTGTGCGCCACCCTATGGGACTCCCAATCATGGCCAGATGTGATACAGCCTGGATTCAAACCAGGGACTGTAGTGACAACTCTTGCACTGAGATGCAGTGCCTTAGACCGCTGCGCCACTCGGGAGCCAAAACCCTTTAACCTAACTCCTAAAATAAGCCCTAACCTTAACCCTAACCCCTAACCTTAACCCCTAACCTAGCTATCGTCAGTGAGCTAGCTAATGTTAGCCACCTAGCTAGAATTGTAACATATCATACATTTTGCAAATTCGTAACATATTGTATGTTTGTCAAATTCGTAACATTTAACATGAATAGTAATTCGTAACATATCATACGAAAGGGTGATGGACATCCACAAATGAATACATACTATACGAAATGTAACATATCATACTAAATGTAGTGTCTTGGAATTACGTACATAATAATACAAAATGTTTCTGAGACCAGGTTGCTTTTATGTGGGGAAATTGCCTTGATAGGCTATGGTATCTCTTTGCTGGAAAAAGTATTATGATTATACTTAAATGAGATGTCTCTATTTATTATTTCTTTTTTCAAATCACGTTTCATCTGTTTGATATCTAGTGACTAAAAAAGGAGAGATTAACTGCAGGGAGTGATATTTCGTTTTGTGATCCAAAATAAAGAGAAGAGAGCCATACTGTGAGCTGAGCTTAGCGTGGGTGTGTCCCTTTAATAGAGATGGATGGGGTAAACACTGGCAGACTGACTTTAAAGTGATATCCGTTTCTTATTGGGATGCTGCTGTCTGTTCCCTGTTTGTCAGCCCCCACAGTCGTCTTGGTCAAAGCACATGGCTGGATAATCCTGTTTGTATCTGATTCCATAGTATGTCTAGTCAACATCTGGGCTGTATGTCGATGATGCATCAAGAATTCAGAATTAAGTCTTGACTCTTATAGTCTGACGCCTGTAGAGGAGACCACACTCACAGCATGTGTAGATGGTTCTACTTACCAATAGAGAACCTACTCTGAGATCAGATGTTCTAAAACCTGCTGAGTGTTAAATGAAATAGAACAAATAAGTCTTACACGAAATCTTTTAAACACTGTTTGATAAATGGATGAAAGAGTTTCTGTCACCTAGAAGAACAACAGCCATGTTGCAGCTTCTCGACATGAATGAAGGATACATTCATTTCCATTGGCATTTAGAAAAACATTGTTTTTATCAGCTTCAAACAGCCTCATTTCCTGTATGTTCGCTGAGTACCACAGTGGTACCAGTGTGCCCTATGCATCCCAGAGTGGTATTCATGGTGTAGTGAACAGGGGTCCCAGGGGAAGGCCGGTGTTTCTGTAGCTGTCCACGCCCACTGCACCGAGCTCTCTGTCAGTCCCAGGACTCCGGAGGAGCTCTGAGGCTCCCCAAGTGCCTCACTGAGGATCCAGTGCTCTGATCCCTGAGTAATATGAATAATGCAACTACTTCCCCTCGACTCATTTACCTAACACATTTTAGTGGCCGGCCCATCTGAACACCTATTATGACATTTATCAAAAAAATACACTCCTTTTTGCTCTTTAGAGTGATCAACCTCTTTGCCTCATTCAAATTTCTTGGTGGGCAATCTATCTCAACCTGTCAATGTTTTTGTTTTTGTTCTCAACCCCAATAGATCACCTATAATTCCATGAGCAACGGGTCAGACGATAGCAAGCCATTCTTGTACTGTGAAATAGGCAGGACAATTATCTGCTAATAGTCAATGTGTGCAATCTCTTGATGATATCGTAGTGTTTGCAGGCTAAGTGACCTCTTTGCTGCTCTTTCAATTAAGTGCTGCTCGCTGGTGGAATAATCTAAATTCTACCCCTGGCTTGCTGCAATTTACAGTGCTGTAGATAGCAGGAGCTTCATACGGTCCACTCCTCTGATTGCCGTCCATTTAGATGAGAGCATGAAAGTGGGCCGCACTTTCCTTCCTGCCGTAATGAGCTGAGAGTCAAACTGGCTGATGAGGAACCATTATGATCAGAGCACGCCATTGAGTAAAGCAAGCCTCATGGGCATGTTTACTACTGGAGAATACAATGTTTACGTGCATGCATGCATGTGTGTATAGAGGTGAAACGGATGTCTGCGATTTAAGTCATTTATTTATTATTAATCAATAATCAGTTTATCTAACTTTACTTTATGTAATATTCTGAAGTTATAAGTTATTCAAACAAATAGTGGCCAACTTGCACTACATGACCAAAAGTATATAGACACCTGCTCGTCGAACACAAAAAAATCATGGGCATTAATATGGAGTTGGTCCCCCCTTTGCTGCTATAACAGCCTCCACTCTTCTGGGAAGGTTTTTCACTAGATGTTGGAACATTTCTGCGGGGACTTACTTCTATTCAGCACAAGAGCATTAGTGAGGTCGGGCACTGATGTTAGGTGATTAGGCCTGGCTCGCAGTCAACGTTCTAATTCATCCCAAAGCTGTTCGATGGGGTTGAGGTCAGGGCTCTGTGCAGGCCAGTCAAGTTCTTCCACACCGATCTCAACAAATCATTTCTGTATGGACCTCGCTTTGTGCACGGGGGCATTGTCATGCTGATACAGGAAAGGGCTTTCCCCAAAATGTTGCCACAAAGTTGGAAGCACAGAATCGTCTAGAATGTAATTGTATTCTGTAGTGTTAAGATTTCCCTTCACTGGAAGTAAGGGGCCTAGCCCGAACAACGAAAAACAGCCCCAGACCATTATTCCTCCTCCACCAAAACTTTACAGTTGGCACTATGCATTTGGGCAGGTATCGTTCTCCTGGCATCCGCCAAAGCCAGATTCGTCCGTCCGACTACCAGATGGTGAAGTGTGATTCATCACTCCCGAGAACGCGTTTCCACTGCTCCGGAGTCCAATGGTGGCGAGCTTTACACCATTCCAGCCGACGCTTGGCATTGCGCATGGTGATCTTAGACTTGTGTGCGTCTGCTCAACCATGGAAACCCATTTCATGAAGCTCCCAATGAACACTTCTTGTGCTGATGTTGCTTCCAGAGACAGTTTGGAACTCAGTAGTGAGGGTTGCAACCGAGGACAGACGATTTGTACGCGCTACGTGAATCAGCAGTCGGCGGTCCCATTCTGTGAGCTTGTGTGGCCTACCACTTCGCGGCTGACTTGTTGGAAAGGTGGCATCCCATGACAGTACCACGTTGAAAGTCACTGAGCTCTTCAGTAAGCCCATTCTACTGGCAATGTTTGTCTATGGAGATTGCATGGCGGTGTGCTTGATTTTATACACCTGTCAGCAACGGGTGTGGCTGAAATAGCCGGATCCACAAATTTGAAGGGATGTCCACATACTTTTGTATATATTGTGCATTTCATGAAAGAGCTGTAACACAATTCATCCTTTCCAATCTGAAATGGGTTTCTCCCACAGTCCTGGTGTGTGGAGCCGGTTTTTATTATTATCTTGCAAATTGAATGAAGTGAGAGAAATCACAGAAAACAGTGTGATTCCTGAGTCTCTAAAAGGAAAAGGCCCTTGTTAAACAGCCCTATCGTGTCTGGGTTTCATTTAATTTGAGGGCAGAAGGGGAGAAAAATTGAAGTAATTAACGAGAACACCCTGGGAGTCTAGACTAGTCTACCGGAACATTATGAGTCTGCACGTCTGGGGACCCTAGATAATTACATTTTAGTCCAAGGAAGGGGCTTGAGTTTGATAATTGAGTCCATCGTTCTTTTGAAGTTGAACCTTTGTAGCCCAGTAGCTATCAATTGCAACAGTTTCTCTGCCAATAGGTAACAGTTACTCTGTAAAGAGACATACGTGTAGCGTGTTAGTAGTTGAAGTATCACTGAGATACTCAGAGGAAAAGTAGGGGAGGTCAACTAGGTGCAGCCTCCTGTTTGAAAGGACCCAGCTAAGAAGCACGTGCACAGATATGCATGGGGAATGTTTTGAAATAGACTATAGATTTAGCCGTGTTGGAATTGGAAGTAGTCATTTAGGTCAGGCTCTACCAAGGGGATGGTGTATGTGAAGCACATCAGATGACCACCTCCGAACATACAGTACGGTGGGCAGCAGCTCACCTGTGCAATGTGTGAGAGATGCATTCATGTGTGTGGGAATGTGTGTGTGCATGCTTAGGTGTGGCTCTGTGTGCGTGTTTGTGTGTGTGCGTATACGGGTAACTGCCAAAATAATGGAAACACTTGAGTAAATGAGGGATACGTTTATTGAAAGCAGGTGGTTCCACACAGGTGTGGTTCCTAAGTTAATTAAGCAATTAACATCCCTTCAAGCTCATGGTCGTGTATATAAATGCTGGGAAGGCCATTATTTTGGCTACCATGACTATGGCCCCGTAGGGTGATAATGCCCCCATCCACAGAGCATGAGTGGTCACTGAATGGTTTGATGAGCATGAAAACTATGTAAACCATATGCCAAGGCTGTTTCAGTCAACATATCTCAACACAATTGAACACTTATGGGAGATTCTGGAGCGGTGCCTCAGACAGCGTTTTCCATCACCATCAACAAAACACCAAATGATGGAATTTCTCAAGGATGAATGGTGTCACATCCCTCCAATAGAGTTCCAGACACTTGAAGAATCTATGCCAAGGTGCATTGAAGCTGTTCTGGTGGCTCGTGGTGGTCCAACACCCTATTAAGACACTTTATGTTGTTTCCTTGATTTTGGCCAGGTCCATAATTAAGGGCTCCCTTGATATAGACAATATAAAATAAATACTACAAATACGGAGATATATTGTTTGCAAAAGTACATTATTTTATATTAATACAATTGCTCAGACAAAGAGATTTTATTTAACAAATAATACGGGGTTCTTTTTGATGCAAAGCCCATCACTGGTGTGCGTGGACAAAGAACTATATTTTCATGTCATCTGACCATTGCACCGGGTTCAATCGAAGTGCCAATATCGTTTAGCTTGATATCCTTAACTCCAGGCATTTACATTTGTTGGATTACATTAAAATAGAGCTCTTTGGTTGGTCTTTGATGTTATGGGGCTATTTTGCTTCCACTGGTCCTGGGGCCCTTGTTAAGGTCAACAGTATCATGAACTTTACCCTGTACTGTGCCATTTTAGCCAAAAACCTGGTTGCCTCTTCCAGGAGGCTGAAACTGGGCCGCAAGTGGATCTACCAGCAAGACAATAACGCCAAGCACACATCAAAATCAACAAAGAGATGGTTAATTGACCACAAAATCAATCTCCAGGAATTGAAACCCATTGAAAAGCTGTGGTTTAATTGAAGAGGGAAGTCCATAAGAGCAGACAAAGGATATCAAGGATCTGGAAGGATTCTGTATGGAGGAATGGTCTAACATCCCTCCCAATGTGTTCTCCTCGTAAAACAGTTAGAAAAAGGCTCAGTGCCATTATCCTTGCAAGGTATTGAACGGTATAGAAACAGGGGTGCCAATCATTTTTACCCCTATCTTTTTGAGAGATTTTTCGTTTTACTTGTTCTCTGAGCAACTGCATTCGTATAAACAAATATAACTTTCCCTTTCTTTGCGTACACTATGTGTCAGTATTTGTGTTATACATTTTACACAGTGTTTTCTGCTCATCATTATCAAGGGTGCCAAAAATGTTGGACCTGACTGTGTGTGAAGAGGCTGGGTTAGAATGTCAAGTGTGACGTAAAGAAGTCACATTAGTCGTGAGCACAGTACAATTTACGGGTGTTCCAAAGGTAACACACAAATCAGATGTCTTGCAGATGCTGTCTTTGAGCACAGAATAAAAAGCGCAGAATTTGTTTAAGGCCAACTGTTTTTTTTATATTGCACTTATACAGGTGTGTAGGAGGAGGGAAATGTTGAACAGACTCCCAAACACTGTCACTAAGGATACCACATTTTCACTTTTCAGCTGTAAAGAGTCATTTGCCTTGTACATGGACTCATCCAATGGTAATAATCTAGTGTGTCTGTTGAGTGTGAGCTTCTCTTCTGGTGAAACTGAAAACCAACAGTTTCTACCCATTGCGTTATTGCAGTAAGGTCTCATCTGTCAAATCCTCATTGTGGATGGCTCTCTATACATGCTTGTTTTCCGTAGCCACCTTATGTGTTCTTCCTATCTTGTTCATCAATTGTTTTCCTGGGAGATCTACTTGGGGGCATTTTGTCCCCTGACAGGCCACATGTTTTCAATTAGCACCTGACTATGAGCAGACTGCAGCCTGGGAGCATCTCAGGTCTCCCAACATATCACATGGCTCTGCCTGTCTGCCGGGGGATTCTTATTCACACTTCCTCTGTTGCTCTGACACACACCATTAGGCAAACCACGACTGAAGAACAGCGGATAGATTCAATTACATTTTCATTAAACAAGAGGTTTCATTAAAGTAAGATTAGACTGAAGGGTAAAGAGTGGAATGAAGATATGAATTTAAACAAGGATAAATTACTTTGTCCATATTCCCGCTTTGCCCCCAAGTCCCCTTTCAAAGAGTGGGTCCCCTCTGCTCTCTAATGGTGGCTGTGTTGTTAAGAAGTAGTCATGAAGAGAACACCCAGTTTGGCACTGCTTTGCACTTCAGAGAGATCCTGCTGTTCAATTATTTATTTTCCAAACAGTAATTACTGGAACAGAGGGGCCTGGATGCTGAAATATGTGATTAGTGAGAGCGCATGCGCACCACGGAACCCAACCCCCGTCGGCCCTACCACCTCAACCAGGTGCTCCTGGTCTCCCTCTCCTGTAGTGGTATTACTACTACCGTCATAACATGCTTGTTCACTGACTCTATTTACCGGAAGAACATGCCAGACGTGTCAGTGGAAAATGTCCCAAAATGGGGCCCTGTGCAATGAGTCGAGAATGTTCACCAAATCAGCTGTCTGAGCTGCGTTCTGACTGCCTCATGTTTTCTGCTGTCTAACGGTTGGTCTTCATTGCGAGAAGCAATTCGAGTTATGTATAAAACAAAGACAGACAGAAAAAAACAAGGGCCTTCCGTCGTGTGTTTAAGTACAGAAATATATTGCCATTTGCCTCTATTCACGCCGTTTGGCATTTCATGTCAACATTAATATTGACGTGTGTTTAATTCTGTGATTGATGTTGAGATGTGTGTTTGAGGTATTTAAAAAAAATGTTTTTTATCTGACCCTGTGTAGTAGTAATCAGTCGTCTTGTTCTGATTAATTGAGATCTCCATGTGGCTGCTGGTGGGGCCCCATCCTCCTCATCAGAGGACACCCGTTGACTACCTGCAGACTGCACAGTGCTGGGTGTTATTTCACTGAGGGAGGGGACTGATTCTAAACCTGGCTACAGCACTGCAGATGGATCTGTCTCTGTTCCTGTGTTGTGTTCCCATCAGCAGCCCAGTGTGCAGCTCAGACGGCACTCTGATTGGAGCGCTCCCCACTGTCTGTCAGTCACATCTCATAAGTTTTGATATTTTATCATCCTGCTGCAACCTCATTGCTGTTTGTTTGGCCGTCAACTGGTTCGGTGCAGGGCTCGGCATCTGTCATGTGTGTCTGTGGCCTGTTGGGGACTTGTCACTGCAGGTGTGAAGAGAGCGTCTTTGTGGAGAAAGGTGTCGAGGACAGGCTCTAAGGCCTCTCTCTTCTTCCTGACACAGAATTTCACTCTTGAGATCATAAAATCACCCATCTGTCTTTGTGTGGTAAATTTATAATATAAATATTTATTTAGTAACATCTGAATGGACAATTTACATACTAGGTCTTAGTTTCATGGTACATTTTATGTTTACAGTATGTTAGTATCTCACAAAGTAATCAACCAAAGAGCAATATTACGCACAAAGAACCATGCACTGTACCCAAATAACAAAGATCAATTAATTGTAACAATGTGTTATTAAACAAGACATAAACAAGACTATACTATTACCTCCCAACTGAAACTTTAACACTTTTTAGATTTCTGTAGTTTTTTAACAAATAGTACTAATGAATGGCCACTGGACATGCAGTTGACTAAACATACAGTATATTCTTGGTGCCATTTGACAGGAAACACTTTTTGTGGAAATGTGAAAGGAATGTAGGAGAATATAACACATTAGATCTGGTAAAAGATAATACAAATATTTTTTTATATTTTTTACATTTGCAAGAGAAAGGCCATAATGTATTATTTCAGCCCAGGTGGAATTTAGATTGTGGCCACTAGATGGCAGGAGTGTATGTGCAAAGTTTCAGACTGATCCAATGAACCATTGCATTTCTGTTCAAACTGTTGTACCAGGCTGCCCAAATGTGCCTAATTTGTTTATTAAACGGTGCACTCTCCTCAAACAATAGCATGGTATTCTTTCACTCTAATAGCTACTGTAGATTGGACAGTGCAGTTAGATTAACAAGAATTTAAGCTTTCTGCCAATATCAGATATGTCTATGTCCTGGGAAATGTTCTTGTTACTTACAACCTCATGCTAATCACATTAGCCTACGTTAGTGCAACCGTCCCGCAGGGGACCCACCAATCCTGAAGAAGTTTTAAGCCTGTCCTGGATCAGTAAGCACTTTCAAATTGAGCATGCTTTTTAGTTCAGCACTAAACTTAATCTATGTCGGGGAAACCAAGTGTAACATCTACCATTACTAGCATACTGATGTCTCCTCCTCTCTTGATGCTTGGGGTCTCTGTTGTTCCTCTCCTTCACCACCCTGTGTTCTCTTTATGGTGAGGGAGGAGTCTTCAGAGAGTTGGTGGAACCGCCCTGGCTTTCACCTGCAGTCCCCTGACCCATCCACTAGAGAACACACCGAGAGGAAACACAGTCAGAGAGATGAGCATAACCAGGTTATATCAGGTAAGGGAATACAATTTGACAGCTGAATTGCACAAAGAGGGAAAAAGTGGGAGGTGAAATCTAATTTCAGTAAATAAAGACTGAGGCTGAAGACACAATGCACTCTAGTTTTAATTCATCTTATAAAAAAAATGGCCTCGGTGTGTGTAGACCCCCTGTGGGTTCTGTCGTGCCTCTGTCTGAAAATCAATTGTCACCGCACTGTGTCCCCGAAATTCCTTCTCCGTTTATTAAGAAACATACTCTAAATAAATTGTCCTACTTTCAAGAAACACAAAATCAGTAGGAAATAGCAAACATTTTAATTTTTTGCCCTTTCTTCTTTTCCTCCTAGATGGAATTTAACAGCCTAAAAAAGCAGCCCAGGGGAAGACAGGGAGCGAAAGAGAGATGTAAAGCACAGTTTAAATGTCTGTTTTAGCGGTTCTGTGTAGCGGGAGCACAACCTTGGCTCAAGTGGCCTGGGATGTGAATTATTGATGAGAACTGTCTGTGGCCTAGAGGGTCAGCGAGTCTTGCACTAAGATTTCAAAACACCAATCCATGAAAAGATGCGAGCAAAAATAATGAAACGTCAAGTGTGTGTGTGTTTGTGTGTGTCTATAACAATAATAATTAGGTGGGTGCTTATTTTTGTCTGAGTGTGTGTATGTGTATGTGTGTGTGTGTGGTTTATGGGTTATTAAGCCTTATACTCATTAAAATCAGAGCATCTTTCCATTCTTGAAGTAACACAAATAAGCTATAATCCCGAGCTTGAGTCCTCTGCTATGTCTTCTTCACCTTAATATGAGGAACAGGGTTGTATTCATTAGACGAAGACCGTGGCAAACAGTTGCAAAAACATTTTGCAATGGCAACCGTTTACTCCCAAAAAGTCTATATTGGACAAATTCAGGACGGTCCCTCCCCATATCATTCCGTTTGCTTTTGTTTGGCTCTGTTTGGATCCAAGTGAATACACCCCAGTGCTTTTGACTGTGCAGCTACAATGATATCCAATGACAAGCACTTCAGTTATATCACTGTGTAGGCAACATTACTGTTCCAATTTCTGCTTTTAACCTCTCAGATGAATATGAATAGATTTGGTGTCAACAACTCCAAATAAATGTTGATCTATTTCTGGTGTCCATTAATGAGGGTGGAGGAGTAGTGTTTATAAATAGCAATAAAGCCGCCTTCTCCGCTCCTCTCCCACTGCAGGAATGGATTGTTCTGCTGATGGCACAAAAGCAAGTCAAGCAGACATGTGTTTTATGTAATCCTGCTTGTGTTTTATTGTCCCTATACAAGCTAGAGAAGTAGAGCTTTACCGCTTGCTGTCTACTTACACCTTGCACACACACACACACACACACACACACACACACACACACACACACACACACACACACACACACACACACACACACACACACACACACACACACACACACACACACACACACACACACACACACACACATACCTCTACCAGCGGGTGCCAGTGGGCGATGGGCTTGCGAGGGTATGACAGCATCTCGTTCCAGTGGTCTCGGCCCAGGCTCTCCGCCTCATTGCCCACCCTACACACTCCAATGACCTCATTGTGACCTACCCTGTGAGAGGGGGGAAAAAACATATGGTCATTTTATTTTAACTTCCTGCCGAAGTTCTATCAACACATTAACTGTAGTACTCACGTTGCTAAAACACTTGTTGCTACTCCAACTTTCTGGATGCCTACAAGGCCTACAAGGCCCTCCCCCACCGCCCTTTCAGCAAATCTGGTAATGACTCCATTTTGCTCCTTCCTTCCTATAGGCAGAAACTCAAACAGGAAGTACCTGTGCTAAGGACTATTCAAAGCTGGTCTGACCAATCGGAATTCACGCTTCAAGATTGTTTTGATCATGTGGACTGGGATATGTTCCAGGTAGCCTCTGAGAATATTATCGAAGTATACACTGATACGGTGACTGAGTTTATCAGGAAGTGTATAGGAGACGTTGTACCCACGGTGACTATTAAAACCTACCCTAACCAGAAACCGTGGATAGATGGCAGCATTCGCACAAAACTGAAAGTGGGAACCATTGCATTTAACTATGGCAAGGTGACTGGGAATACGGCCCAATACATACAGTGTAGTTATTCCCTCCATAAGGCAATCAAACAGGCAAAACGTTAGCATAGAGAAAAAGTGGAGTCGCAATTCAACGGCTCAGACACGAGACCTATGTGGCAGGGTCTACTACAGACAATCACGGACTACAATGGGAAAACCATTGTAAGACATTTAAGCATGTTAACCCTCGCAAGGCTGCCGTCCAGACGGCCTCCCTAGCCATGTCCTCAGAGCATACGCAGACCAGCTGGCTGGAGTTTTTACGGACATATTCAATCTCTCCCTATCCCAGTCTACTGTCTACACATGCTTCAAGATGTCCACCATTGTTCATGTACCCAAGAAAGCAAAGATAACTGAACTAAATGACTATCGCCCAGTAGCACTCACTTCTGTCATCATGAAGTGCTTTGAGAGACTAGTCAAGGATCATATCATCTCTATCTTACCTGACACCCTAGACCCACTTCAATTTGCTTACCGCCCCAATAGAACCACAGATGATGCAATCGCCATCGCACTGCACACTGCTCTATCCCATATGGACAAGAGGAATACCTATGTAAGAATGACTACAGCTCAGCATTCAACACCATAGTACCCTCCAAGCTCATCATTATCTTGAGGCTCAGTCTGAACCCCACCCCGTGCAACTGGGTCCTGGACTTTCTGACGGGCCGCCCACAGGTGGTGAAGGTAGGAAAAAACACCTCCACTTCGCTGATACTCAACACTGGGGCCCCACAAGGATGCATGCTCAGCCCCCTCCTGTACTCCCTGTTCACCAATGACTGAGTGGCCACGCATGCTTCCAGCTCAATCATCAAGTTTGCAGACGACACAACAGTAGTAGGTCCGATTACCAACAATGATGAGACAGGGAGGAGGTGAGGGCCCTGGGAGTGTGGTGCAAGGAAAATAACCTCTCAACCAACGTCAACAAAACAAAGGAGCTAATTGTGGAATTCAGGAAACAGCAGAGGGAGCATCCCCCTATCCACATCGATGGGACAACCGTGGAGAAGGTGGAAAACTTCAAGTTCCTTGGCGTACATATCACTTGCAAACTGAAATGGTCCACCCACACAGACAGTGTTGTGAAGAAGGCGCAACAGCGCATCTTCAACCTCAGGAGGCGGAATAAATTTGTCTTGGCACCTAAAACCCTCACAAACTTTTACAGATGCACAATTGAGAGCACCCTGTCGGGCAGTATCACTGCCTGGTACGGCAACTGCACCTCTCGCAAACGCAGGTCTCTCCCGAGGGTGGTGCGGTCTGCCCAACACATCACCGGGGGCAAACTACCTTCCCCCCAGGAATGCCAAAAATATTATCAAGGACAACAACCACCCGAGCCACTGCCTGTTCACCCTGCTATTATCCATAAGGCAAGGTCAGTACAGGTGCATCAAAGCTGGGACAGAGAGACTGAAAAATAGCTTCTATCTCAAGGCCATCAGACTGTTAAATTTTGTTAAATAGCCATCCTAGCACAATAGAGGCTGCTGTCCTATATACATAGACTTGGAATCACTAGCCACTTTAATAATGGAACACTATTCACTTCAAAAATGTTTACATATTTTGCATTACTCATCTCACATGTATATATTGTATTCTATCCTATTTTACTGTTTCTTAGTCTATGCCACTCTGACATTGCTTGCCCAAATATTTATTCTTAACTTCTTCGAGATAGGGGGCGCTCTTTTAATTTTTGGATAAAAAACATTCCCGTTTTAAACAAGATATTTTGTCACGAAAAGATGCTCGACTATGCATGAAATTGACAGCTTTGGAAAGAAGAAACTCTGACGTTTCCAAAACTGCAAAGATATTATCTGTGAGTGCCCCAGAACTAATGCTACAGGCGAAACCAAGATGAAGTTTCATACAGGAAATGCCACAGTTTCTGAAGGCGCTGTGTTCCAATGTCTCCTTATATGGCTGTGAATGCGCCAGGAATGAGCCTGCCCTTTCTGTCGTTTCCCCAAAGTGTCTGCAGCATTGTGTAGGCATATCATTGGAAGATTGACCATAAGAGACTACATTTACCAGGTGTCCGCCCGGTGTCCTGCGTCAAAATTATTGCGTAATCTCCAGGTCCATGCGCGTTCCATTTCTTCAGAGGATAAACTAAACTGCCACGAATGACTTATCATCGAATAGATATGTGAAAAACACCTTGAGGATTGATTCTAAACAACGTTTGCCATGTTTCTGTCGATATTATGGAGTTAATTTGGAAAAAAGTTCGTGTTTTAATGACTTAATTTTCGTTTTTTTTCTTACCCAAACGTGATGAAGAAAACGGAGCGATTTGTCTACACAAATAATATTTTTATAAAAACTGAACATTTGCTATCTAACTTGAGTCTCCTCATTGAAAACATCTGAAGTTCTTCAAATGTAAATTATTTTATTTGAATGCTTTTCTTGTTTTTGTGAAAATGTTGCATGCTGAATGCCAGGCTTAATGCTATGCTAGGCTATCAATACTGTTACACAAATGCTTGTTTAGCTATGGTTCAAAAGCATATTTTGAAAATCTGAGCTGACAGTGTTGTTAACAAAAGGCTAAACTTGAGATCTAATATATTTATTTCATTTCATTTGCGATTTTCATGAATAGTTAACGTTGCATTATGCTAATGAACTTGACCAGAGAATTAAATTCATGGATACAGGTTTTTTTCGTAGCCAAACGTGATGAACAAAACGGAGCGATTTGTCCTACACAAATAATATTTTTGTAAAAACTGAACATTTGCTATCTAACTGAGAGTCTCCTCATTGAAAACATCTGAAGTTCTTCAAAGGTAAATGATTTTATTTGAATGCTTTTCTTGTTTTTGTGAAAATGTTGCATGCTGAATGCTAGGCTAAATGCTATGCTAGGCTATCAATACTCTTACACAAATGCTTGTTTAGCTATGGTTCAAAAGCATATTTTGAAAATCTGAGATGACAGTGTTGTTAATTCCATTCCTTTACTTTAGATTTGTGTGTATTGTTGTGAAATTGTTAGATATTACTGTTAGATATTACTGCACTGTTAGAGCTGGAAACACAAGCATTTCGCTACACCTGCAATAACATCTGCATATTATGTGACAATGAATATGTTATTTGATTTGTATACAGCAAAGATACTGTCCAATCAAAAGCGTGGTTTCGGAGTCCTTTTCAGTGCACCATAGTCACCACAACCTTGCAGGCTATTTTCAGAATAAAAAACACAAACTGCTGTCATAATTATAGGAAGTTCAGTTCATAAAAAGCGTTGCAAAACAACATTTATTTACCGATCGTAGTCCATCACTGCTATTAGGAGACTGATCTGATCAATGTTCTCAGGAGGGACATCAAATACTATGGCTTCGTTGTAGACTGGATTCAGAGTGTTTCGCTTGGTGGATGTTTTCCTCTTCTTCAATCTCCGTCCCTCACACATCAAAGACACCTTCACATAAGGATCTAGAGAGAGTTGGGACACAGTGGAAAGGGTAAACCTACGGAGTAACACATGGGATGCATCCACACAGGCCTCTGGTCAAAAGTAGTGCAGTATACAGTTGAAGTCGGAAGTTTACATACACCTTAGCCAAAGACATTTAAACTCAGTTTTTCACAATTCCTGACATTTAATTTAAGTCGAAATTAAGTAGAAATTCCCTGTCTTAGGTCAGTTACAATCACCACTTTATTTTAAGAATGTGAAATGTCAGAATAATAGTAGTGAGAATGATTTATTTAAGCTTTTATTTCTTTCATCACATTCTCAGTGGGTAAGAAGATTACATACACTCAATTAGTATTTGGTATCATTGCCTGTAAATTGTTTAACTTGGGTCAAACGTTTTGGGTAGCCTTCCACAAGGTTCCCACAATAATTTGGGTGAATTGTGGCCCATTCCTCCTGACAGAGATAGTGTAACTGAGTCAGGTTTTTAAGCCTCATTGCTTGTTCAGTTCTGCCCACAAATCTTCTATAGGATTGAGGTCAGGGCTTTGTGATGGCCACTCCAACACCTTGACTTTGTTGTCCTTAAGCCATTTTACCACAACTTTGGAAGTATGCTTGGGGTCATTGTCCATTTGGAGGACCCATTTGCGACCAAGCTTCAACTTCCTGACTGATGTCTTGAGATGTTGCTTCAATATATCCACATTCTTTTCCATCCTCATGAAGCCATCTATTTTGTGAAGTGCACCAGTCCCTCCTGCAGGAAAGCACCCTCACAAAATGATGCTGCCACCCCCGTGCTTCACATTTGGGATGGTGTTCTTCGGCTTGCAAGCCTCCCCCTTTTTCCTCCAAACATGGTCATTATTGCCAAACAGTTCTATTTTTGCTTCATCAGGCCAGAGGAAATTTCTCCAAAATGTACGATCTTTGCCCCCATGTGCAGTTGCAAACCGTAGTCTGGCTTTTTTATGGCGGTTTTGGAGCAGTGGCTTCCTTGCTGAGCAGCCTTTCAAGTTATGTCGATATAGGACTTGTTTAACTGTGGATATAGATACTTTTGTACCTGTTTCCTCCAGGATCTTCACAAGGTCCTTTGCTGTTGTTCTGGGATTGATTTGCACTTTTCGCACCAAAGTACATTCATTTCTAGGAGACATAACGAGTTTCCTTCCTGAGCGGTATGACGGCCGTGTGGTCCCATGGTGTTTATACTTGCGTACTATTGTTTGTACAGATGAACGTGATATCTTCAATCGTTTGGAAATTGCTCCCACGGATGAACCAGACTTGTGGAGGTCTACAATTTCTTTCTGAGGTCTTGGCTGATTTATTTTGATTTTCCCATGATGTCAAGCAAAGAGGCACTGAGTGTGAAGGTAGGCATTGAAATACATCCACAGTTACACCTCCAATTGACTCAAATTATGTCAGTTAGCCTATCAGAAGCTTCTAAAGCCATGACATCATTTTCTGGAATTTTCCAAGCTGTTTAAAGGCACAGTCAACTTAGTATATGTAAACTTCTGACCCACTGGAATTGTGATACAGTGAATTATAAGTGAAATAATCTGTCTGTAAACAATTGTTGGAAAAATTACTTGTGTCATGCACAACGTAGATGTCCTAACCGACTTTCCACAACTATAGTTTGTTTACAAGAAATTTGTGGAGTGGTTGAAAAATGAGTTTTCATGACTCCAACCTAAGTGTACAGTATGTAAACTTCCGAATTCAACTGTATAGGGAATAGGGTGCCATTTCGGACACCTCAATAGTTATGCTCCATTGATATGTTTCGTCATGGCTTCTACTTATTGGGCCATATTATTAAAAGACTGGGAGACAGAAATGACCATTCCATTTCATATACTAGTCTGTCATATAATTTATCCATCCAGTGATGACTAAGCAGAATCCACATCACATTTGTACCCCAGTCCCCACATTAAGGACCCCCTACCTGAGGCTCCAGTGATGTCCATGGCTTTGAGGTTCCTAGCCTTGATCATTGTGATGGTTAGCCTTCCAGCCGTTGGTAGGTAACACAGGGAGAACATGAGATCCCCCAAGTCCACATTGTCCTACAAAGCAACGAAAACATCAGTGAAATGTTTAGTAACTGAATGTCTCATGATGTGTACATATAGCTCTGGCTTCGCTGTTAGAGATTCCGCTGCTTTACAGTGGACTATGTGAACAGTCGGGACCTCAACTTACTGCTGAGAGTTAGAATAATAGAATGCACAACGTTCAATGTCTAAGCTTGGTTGTGCATCAGCAGTTTGCATCTTGTTATATGTCACTCATTGACAATCACTCAATTAACCCAAGTCAGTAAAAATGTTTTTATTGGTAGTGCTTAGTGTACTTAGACTAGCCAATTACTGACCGGGCACACAGAGCACGTGACCAAAGGCCCTGACCTCCAGGGGCCCCCATTTATTTGATTTGTTTCTCTCAATCAGATATCCTATTAACATGGCATAAGACATGGGGAAATGTGTAGAATTCCAGGGAATTGGCTGTAAAATTGCAACAACAAAAAGAACAGTTCTGTAAAGCCAACCGATTTGTTTACCTTTTGAGAATAAAATATTATTTTCTGCTAACAGATCCCTCTGTACGTATTAAATTATAGTTTTAAATCCCGGTGCTGAGGTAATGTGCATAAATGTGTAGCGGCTAACTGTATAAGCACTGTAATAGGCTGTGTGTTTGTAGATCGACTGAGGTGATTGAAGTTACAGCAACCAATGTGATAATCACTGGGGTAATTGTCGCTGGTTTTTGCTGGCTACGGCCCTGCGTATGCAAGTGAACAGGAAGAGAAGATCTCCAATTATCACCTCTGAAAATAGCATGTCTGTGAGAGAGTGATGTGTTCGTTAGACACAAGCAGCACTCACAAGGTTAGTTACCGGCATGGACTATGAAGGCCACGAGTCTCACCTCCAGTTGAGGCATGCACCTCAAGTTGTAATGTAACCCTGACAAACCTGTTACCACTGTAAGTTTCTCTCAGCTTGAGGTAGGAGCAGGAAACACCCAACATAGTTAAGATGCAGACTACCGGACCATAAACTTGGTTAGAGCCCCTGGTTTTAGAAGCTGGGAGCCTACTGTAAATAAGCAGCATCCCCAGGATTGGCTGACACTAGCCTGACATCTGAATTAGTCTTTGTGTGCGCGTGCATGTGCATGCGCGTGTGTGCTCCTCAGCCCTGAGCTGTATGGGCCTGTTATAACAGATCATTCTCCCTGTGTAAGTTCCCATTGGCAGGCCCCTGGGCTCAGTGGGAAGCCCCAGTATTCTGCATCTGCAGGAAAGGTCAGTGCCGCTCTCCACAGAGAACCGCTCATTATCAGGTCTGGCTTGGTCACCAGCCTGGTCAGTGGTCAGTTCCAGTCTCACACAGACACAGCCTCCTCGAGAAGCTATCTAGCTCACACCCTGCTGGAGCTCGTTTGCCAGGGCTATCAGGCCTTTCTGCCTAGCTGCCATGGCTTTGACAAACCCATTGTCAATAGTGGCAAAAGGTTTTAGTTCTCCAAATAGCAGAGGTTTACCAGAGTTGTTCCCCCCTAGCTTATGACATGTTCATATCCTGGGTTGGGGGCCCCACAGTTACTGTGCTCTCTGTGGGTTGGGTTTTACTAGGTGGATATGTTCAATGATGAAGTTATTAATGAAGTGTGAATATAGTGCCTTCGAAAGTATTCAGATCCCTTGACTTTATTCACATTTTGCTACCTTACAGCCTTATTCTAAATTGATTAAATAAATCAAAAAATCCTCACCAATCTACACACAATACCCCATAATGACAAAGCGAAAACAGGTTTTGAGAAATATTTGCAAATGTATAAAATGGGTGCTCAGGTGCATCCTGTTTCCATTGACCATCCTTGAGATGTTTCTACAACGTGATTGGAGTCCACCTGCGGTAAATTCAATTGATTGGACATGATTTGGAAAAGCACATACCTGTTTATATAAGGTCCCACAGTTGACAGTACATGTCAGAGCAAAATGAAGCCATGAGGTCGAAGGAATGTTCCGTAGAGCTCCGAAACAGGACTGTGTCGAGGCTCAGATCTCGGGAAGGGTACCAACAAATTGCTGCAGCATTGAAGGTCCACAAGAACACAGTGGCCTCCATCTGCTGGCCATGTGGCTAAACTGAGCAATCAGAGGAGAAGGAACCCGATGGTCACACTGACAGAGCTCTAGAGTTTTTCTGTGGAGATGGGAAAACCTTCCAGAAGGAAAGCAAACTTGGCAGCACTCCACCAATCAGGCCTTTATGGTATAGTGGCCAGAAAGAATCCACTCCTCAGACAGAATCCACGCCTCACTCCTTTTGGAGTTTGCCAAAAGGCACCTAAAGACTCACAGACCGTGAGAAACAAGATTCTCTGCTCTGGTAAAACCAAGATTCAACTCTTTGACCTGAATGCCAAGCGTCACATCTGGAGGAAACCTGTCACCATCCATTCAGATAAGTATGGTGGTGGCAGCATCATCCTGTGGGGGTGTTTTTCAGTGGCAGGGACTGGGAGACTTGTCAGGATCGAGGCAATGATGAACGGAGCAAAGTACAGAGAGATCCTTGATGAAAACCTACTCCAGAGCGCTCAGGACCTCAGACTGTGGCAAACATTTTCCTTCCAACAGGACAACAACCCTAAGCACACAGCCACGACAACGCAGGAGTGGCTTCGGGACAATTCTCTGAATGTCTTTAAGTGGCCGAGCCAGAACCCAGACTTGGACCCGATCAAACATCTCTAGAGATACCTGAAAATAGCTGTGCAGCATCGGTCCCCATCCAACCTGACAGAGCTTGAGAGGATCTGCAGAGAAGAATGGGAGAAAATCTTGCCTAGCTTGTAGCATCATACCCAAAACGACTCGTGGCTGTAATTGCTGACAAAGGTACTTCACCAAAGTACTGACAAAAGGGTCTGAATGCTTATGTAAATGTGATATTACTGGGGGGTTTTCTTCAGACATTTGCAAATACTTTTGAACCTGTTTTCGCTTTGACATGATGGTGTATCGTGTATAGATTGATGAGATTATTTAAAAAAAATCCATTTTAGAATAAGGCTATAACCTAACAAAATGTGGATAAAGTCAATGGGTCTGAATACTTTCCGAAGGCACTGTATATTGAAATGCAATCACAGCTATATTTGTGCTCACTGCTAACTCACAACTACCATGAACCTCAATTGGAAAATGTTTTTCTGTATGAATAGAGCCCAAATAGACTCCAAAGTTAATACTAACGTTTAAGAATAACAACACATGCTGTCTGATATGCTGCATTGTTCTAATGTTCTGTACATGAAAATGCTTGTTACTATAAATGGCTCAATTTACACAGTTAGCTACTTACTTTGATGTTCCATTTAAAAGCATCTGTGTAAAACACCTCACATCATATCCAACAGAGATCAGTGGACATGGTTGCTAATGACTTGAACTAATAATGGGTGCGACTTGTTCTGCTATTCTTTGTGCATTATAAATCATGTCATGTCCTGCAAGGAATGACTTTGGTGGTTGTTGTTGGATATTTGTTTTTTAGACAACGTCATTGATAGGGACATTGAATGGGAGTGTAATAGTGGAAAATGTAGAATTGACACATCCATTCAAGCATCAATAAGTCCTCTATGTGGATGATTGAAATGACAGATCTAAAGCGATCTATCACTGCTCTCTGGCCTGTGTCCAAAATCACTGTAAATGTAATCAAACAAAGGCATTGATTTATCAAGGCTGTCAACACAGGGCAAGACACCACAGTGAACTCTAACCTACAGTACATCATCATCGGTCCACACTTGGCTACACTGACCTGGTCACTCAGAAGGCGCGGCAGTAGGTCTCCATCGTAAAGTGGTACATATCACACGCGCGCGCGCACACACACACACACACACGAGCACATGCGTACACACACAAGCAACCTCCCCACACATACTCACAAAGAGATTAGGGGTGGACCATGTAGCCCATCCCTCTCAGGCTAAATAATCCAATTACCCACTTCCATTTGCAGACTATAGGATAACAGTCTCCTCCATCCATTGAAGTACTTAAATCAAGTCAGTGGTGGAATTATCGTCACTTGTTCTCTTTCAATGAAATTAAACTGGAGCTCTAAAGGCCCCCAATATGGCTGGAGAGAGAAGGCTGACAGTCTATCTTGTGTAATTATCCAACTTTCACCTTCGCCCCTAGGATCTCTCTCTCTTTTAAGGGCCTCTTAACATACAGGGTTTGCTACTACCATGTTTGTAGAGAGAAACAGAGGGAGATAAAGAGGGAGAGCGATAGAGAGGGAGGTGAAAATGGCTTTGTAATAGCCAGCACGTGTAAGACCATGTCTTGGCATGTCATCCTATTATGTCAGCAGACAGTAAGTCAGCAGCTGTGGAACGACATGATTCAGCACTTTAAATGTGTTTCACTGGGCTTCTAAATGAACACAGACACAATCAGGGTAAACAAACACATTTCAATCACTCATAAATGTAGTACTCATGTAATAATAACGGACTTTGGAATAATTCTGTTGTCATCTTGAAAAAGTAGTTTGTTATTGTTGTAAACCCATTTTATATTTCCTCCCTTCTTCATCAGTCATTCCTCAAGTGTTATATTCAGCCCATGTCTGTTTCTACAATGCAGATCAATAAGACATAACGTAAGGAGATGTGATGTGCTCATCACTTAGACCACTGCACCACTGGAGGCTCCCGAGTGGTGCAGTGGTCTAAGGCACTGCATCGCAGTGCTAGAGGCATCACTACAGACCCTGGTTCGATCCTGGGCTGTATCACAACCGTGAGTCCCATAGGGCGGTGCACAATTGGCCCAGTGTCGTTAGGGGAGGGTTTGGCCGGGGTAGGCGGTCATTGTAAATAACAATTTGTTCTTAACTGACTCGCCTAGTTAAATAAAGATAATATTATGCTGCAGTGATGGTTATTGTGGAGCTAGGTAGTAAACCTGCTGCATTGGATCAAGCCACACACATATTTTTTGTTTTTTTACATTTACGTCATTTAGCAGAAGCTTTTATCCAGAGCTACTTACATGAGCAATTGTGGTTAAGTGCATTGCTCAAGGGCACATCAACAGATTCTTCACCTAGTCAGCTCAGGGATTCGAACCAGCAACTTTTCAGTTACTGGCCCAATGTTCTTTACCGCTAGGCTACCTGTCGCCCAAGTTGGCTCACATTAATACTATCGACTGCCATTGCAGGGACACAGATTACAGTGCTCCCTCTTAGTTATAACAGAGACCAACCAGGGCCAACCCTGCGTAGCTTCAATGGCGAGCCAGCAGTGGGATGCAGGGTGGTATGCCGCTGGCCTAAACCACCAGTGATTCTGTTCTGTTGTCTAGCAGTTTAATTCAACCCTCATAAAGGTGGATTTGAGACCTGCTTGTAGAAGCTTACATAGATCATGTAAATGATTTAGAGCTGGTCACTTGTATGGGTATTTGTATAGCTCTCTGTCCCTGGAAGGTGTCCTGTATTTTAGAGGTATGTTAAAAACATGTAATAAACCTGCTACATGACTTGTAATTGATGTTATCTAAGAAGTAGATGTTGGGTTATTCTTGACCCCGTTCATATGGTCCTACAGTTCAGTTACGGAGATGTAGCACTTCAATGTCAGACTTGATGCCGGTTTACACTTTGTATGTTACATATTGGATGTTTGAAACCCAACTTAGCGCTGAGGTATGATTTATGCATAGACTAGTGGTTGGACTTGTGATGTCACATGCTCTGTGTCCCAGAAGGGCTGGCCCAGTTCTGGGATGGAGAGTGGCTGTGTGTGTGTGTGGCTATGTGTGAGTGTGTGCGTGTGATGTTTGTGTTTCCTAGATGCTCTGGGTTGCATCCCCAGATACTTTGAAGCTCCCCAGTTAGCTCACCCATGTCACGCAGGTAAATCTAGGACTCTGTCCAAGCACCCCCCCCCCCCCCCCCCCTTGGACGCAAGTTTTTGCCCTAACACTACACAGCTGATTCAAACAACCAACTCATCATCGAGCTTTGATTATTTGTTTCAGCCGTGTAGTGCTTGGGCAAAAACTAAAACTCGTACCCGGGTGGGCCCCAGGACCGAGTTTGGAAACCCTGACCTATGAAGTCGCCAAGTTTGACAGCCTTGATACAAAATACTAGGTTCAGACCTATTCATTGTCTGAGCCTAATCTATAACGCCAAACACAGGAGATGAGAAGCAGGTACAGGGAGTGAACCATGTAATATAGACGGACATGTAACGGAACAAGAACAGCGTCTGGACATAAACACGACAAACAATGCTAATACAGGGAACAACACAGAGAAGCAGACATATATGCAGGGGCAATCAACAAAGTGAGGGAGTCCAGGTGAGTCCAATGAGCGCAGCTGCGCATAATGATGGTAACAGGTGCGTATGATGACAGGAGCCTGGCGCCCTCAGGGGGGAGCAGGCATGACATAATCAGGGAAAGGGGGGGATAGCTAGTCAGTTGTACAACTGAATACATTCAACTGAACTGTGTATTCCACATTTAACCCAACCCCTCTGAATCAGAGAGGTGCGGGGGCTGCCTTTAAAAACATCCATGTCTTCGGCACCTGGGGAACAGTGGGTTAACTGCCTTGCTCAGGGGCAGAACAACCAAATTTTACCTTGTCATCTCGGGGATTCAATCCAACAACCTTTGAGTTACTGGCCCAGCGCTCTAACCACTAGGCTAATCACACATGTTTGATGAACTCAAACCCTACATGTTGACGGGAAGTAAAAATGAACCCATCTAAAAAAAAGGAAGTGGCCCTCAAGAGAGACAGTATAGAGATATATCACTGAGACATCACTCAGACTACAGTCCTCCCTTGAGACTGCAGACAACCTACACTCCTTCAATGACACCATAAGTCCTTATTTCCACAGTGAGACTCCAATGAGACTGACATCTATTGAGACCGCACTTTGACCAATTGAGACTAAAGAGCCTTTCTGACATCAGTGAGAGTCCAGCGAGATTCCATCAGACGGGTGAGACCTTCAGTATGTCACACCTCACAGATACTAATGGGATCCATGTGAATAATGGATCGAGGAGCTCCAGCTTTGTATCCTCGTGTCAAAGCAGTCACTGCTGCCAACTCAGATGTATGTCTCCACTCCATGTGTTTCCTTGTGTGGTCATGTATTATTCATTCCATCTAAGTATCATTTTATGTTAGTCTTCTTTTTTTATTAAACCAGGGGGGGGGGGTTTCTGTGGGGACAGACATGCTTACACTTTGGTATTTTCCTCCCTGCCTTGCTGTTACATGGCCTTCACACGTTGTTTTATTGTTTGGACAGTTTTTGGTAGCCCTGGGGGGGGGGGGGGGGGGGGGGGGGGGGCAGAGCTGGTTCCGATATGCTTCTAAGGGTTTAACTCTTTCCAGTCCCACTCCTAAACTGACATAGGTGAATGATCAGGGACCAGAACTGAAGTGACTTCCAACTAAACTCTCTCAGATAATGTACCCTTATTCACTACCTAATTTCAAGTCACAGCGTTGCATTTATTGTTGCATGTCCACGTACCCAAGCAGATATTATGATACTGTACTGAGACTGATATAGAGGTTAGCTCACCGAGGTGACGTACTGGATGTCCCTACAGAGTTTAGTCTCTCTGGGGAAGTCTGCAAGGTCCAGGAAGTTATCCACCTGCACCTGGCCAATGATGTCGTGGCGGGAGAAGCGGTCAAAGTCGTAGACGCTGAAGTGCAGTTTGCGTGTGGGCAGCTCAGTGTAGGCCACAGGGAACAGGAAGACCTCATCGAACACGGGGTTGAGGGTCTTGCGGTGCACCTTGGTCTGGTGCTTGGTCTTACGGTCGGGGAGCAGGTAGATTTTGACGTAAGGGTCAGAGGTTCCTGAGAAATCCTTGGCCGGTAAATCCTGGGCCTTGTGGATCTTGATGATGAGCTGCTCCAGGTCACAGTCGAACTTGAGGATGAAATGTATGCGGCCGCAGCTGTCCGTCTTCCTGCCGTCGTCCGTGTCCACAGAGCGTTGCTTATAGAGCTCGGGTTTGATCCGGCCCAGAGTGGCCAGGGACTCCTGTCTCTGGAACTGGCCAATGTTGAAGTCTGGGTTGGATAGGTTCATTTGGCGGCGGATGGAGTTGTGCCTGCAGAGGGTAGAGAAACCAGTTATCATTAGCTATAGACACAATGCAACATGGTTAGTGGAATTGACTTGTTCATTTTTTTCTGTGCTGCGGGACTGACCGGACAGAGGAGGTGGGCTCAGTGATCTGGCGCTGCACGCGGGTGATGTGGCGGACGTGGTTCTCCTTGAGCTTGGACTGGGCCTCCAGGGGGATGTCTGGGGATGTGTGGCTGATCTTCATGATTGCCTCGGGGACTATCAGGCCTGAAGGCTCCTTGACACAGTCTTCACTGTACTCATTCTCCACCCCATCCACCTCCATCATGACTGGCTGCTGGTCCCCCTGGCCATCCTTCAGGCCGCTGCGGA
This sequence comes from Oncorhynchus kisutch, assembly GCF_002021735.2. Classification (NCBI taxonomy): domain Eukaryota; kingdom Metazoa; phylum Chordata; class Actinopteri; order Salmoniformes; family Salmonidae; genus Oncorhynchus; species Oncorhynchus kisutch. The sequence goes on from NC_034177.2 coordinate 44,962,927, forward strand.
GGCCACGGTCGCGCCATGGCACCCAGCACAGCTTCCACGAGACGAAAAGTGAGACCCCGAAAAGGGCTAAGCCACAGGTGGTCACCACCAGAGACAGCAGGCTCACTGACACATCTGCAATAGACAGACCCAGGGAGAGAAACACGTTAGCAGGGAACTGTGGGACGATATATTTTGTATTGATAGCAAGATATTATAACATGCTATCAACTTTTCTTTCAATCTCTCCCAATGTGCTGCTCAAATTGATATTGTACAAACGTTAGTATTAGTATGACAGACATGACAATTGTTTCCATTAGCAAAGGAAGAGAAACTCATCAGATTAGGTAGCATTGTTCAGTTCAATCAACATGAACTCATCAGTAAGTGCTCACATCTCAAATATCCGCTCACAGATAGTAAAAGGGAAGTGGTTGGTGTCTGGAATAGCCTGGTGCATTCCACCGGAATATGTTATGTTTCTCAGAAAGAGCATCTCACTATCTGATGAATGAGCTCACTCTGTCTCCATGTCTCCTCTCCAATACCCAGTCATTACAAATCAGGCCATGCAGACACAGAGAGGGCTTTTAGTCCACAGTGAATAAGCCTTTGTCAGAGTGTCCTGCCACTAGCTTCCCATCAGATCTACTGTCTACATTGTCTGTACCTGGACCATGTGTCCTCTCGACCGTACTTCCCTGTCATTATCTAGACCAGTGGAGGGAAATGGACCCTCATGTGATGTTGAGTTATTCCTCCCACCAATCCATCCTGGTTGGGCTTTACCCATGAGAAGATGTGGGATCCACAGGTTCATTGGGCTGGCCCACATACTGCACTGGAAACCAGCTGGGTCTTTTGCGCTAAGCCACAGAGATAGATGGCATGCCCAGACATTGTGGCACTTCATTTTAGTGGTGACACATTTTTTTGAGGATTCACTCATCTAGTTATCTGCTATTTTGACAACCTTTGGTACATCTCAATGTGGCTGTTCTAAAAAGCAAAAATTAATTCAAGATGAAATATCTTGCCCATGTTCATTGAATGCATGGAATGATAAACATTGTGACTATGTGTGTTGTCCCACCAAACTCCCAGCCCTGCTGGGACAACTGCACTTCCTATCCTAATACTGACAAAGTGCCATCAACACAATGAGTTCTAAACACCACTCACTTTAATTGACTCTGCAGCTCAATCAATTACAAACAGGACACATGTCTAAAGTTTGAACTTTCTAAAAGCAACACTGTCTGAAAAGTTTAATAAGCATTGGCTAATTTCCTTTAATTATCAATATTGTATTATTCAAATACCCAGCAACTACCCAACACTGCACTGCCACTCCCACTCACATCCACACACGCACACGCACACACACACACACACACGCACACACTCGCACACACACACACACACACACACACACACACACACACACACACACACACACACACACACACACACACACACACACACACACACACACACACACACACACACACACACACACACACACAACCCAAATGTGTAAACATGCTGATTTGTGCGAATTCTTAAATTATCTTTGCATTGTTATTTATAATTGTATAACCAGTATCTATAGGCCTATGCATATTCAATGTGCTGTGTAGGTGATATAATGCAGTGGTTCCCAAATTGTGGGTCGGGACCAACTTGTGGGTTCTTGGCAGGGGTCCATGTAGGTCGCAAGGATGACATTGGCATCATTTTCAAACTAGCTACATACAGCCTGGTCCAGGCCAATTGATGCAAGCCTCTGAATAAGTAATGAGTGATCCTCATTATCGAAGGCTTTAGACAGGTCAATAAAAAGGACCGCACAGTGTTTCTTCTTATTCAAAAAATTAAGAAGATCATTTAAACCAAAGAAGTAGCAGAGATGGTGCTATGACCTGGTCTGGAACCGGACTGGTGTATAGTTGACAAGGATCTAAGTTAAGTACTGAATCTACCAAGGATTCTCGGATTTTTGCTAGGCAACAGAGTTTGGAAATGGTGCGATATTTATTTCAATCACACAGGTCCCCAACTTTAAAAAATATATTTTTTAGTTAATCTTTGGTCTGTGTATGTTTTTTTAACCTTTGTGTTGGGTCGCGACTCAAAACGTACCTCAATTGGTAGGTCACAAAAAAAAAAATGCTGTCCAAGCATGCATGAAAAATGAATTAGTTGTACTGTAGCTGCTAAACTATGTAATTAGTTTTAGACTCTTTATGGAATCACACATGTTCCAATACAATATTTTATAAATTATATGTGCAGAAAACACAGTCAAATGTAAAGGCTCCAACTGTCTTGTTAAATAACAACAGCATAGCATATATTCTTCTTAACAATGTTTTAATAGATCTCCTAGCAAGGATGTTATGTCACTTTTGAAGGGAACCGAACTGCTCAATTTAATTTGACTGTGCCTAACCCTCTCTTTAATGAATAAATTGTACAAACCATTACAAATGATGGTTGCTGTTGGCCAAAGTTGTCTGATGATCAAGCTAGGGGTGTGAATGTTTAAACATTTGAATTAAATTGGGATCGTTAACATTTAGAAAAAACCTCTAACCTCTCAAAAATGGTTCTGTTTGTTTTCCCCATACAACAGGTCCCGATCATCATTATCATCATCATCATCATCAAGGGATTTTTTAAAATTTAACCTAACGCAACAATGATGTAACGTAAGTAGGTGGAGATACTGTATGCATCTTTTAAATGATTTGCCACGGATATAAAAATGCTCGGCACATCATTGTCGTTAACAGTGAGACAGGGAAACGACAGCAGCGAAGTCTTGTATGGCAATACTTTGAGAAGTTCAATGAGGAGGTAGTGAAATGCAAACTTTGCGAGGTCGAATTGAGCTCAAATGACAGTACGGGTGCAATGCTTAACAATCTGAAAGGGCGGCACCATAAGACCCAAACCGTTGCTGGCAGCAGCACAGGCCCCCAACAACAGATATTAGATTGGCTCTTCAAATAAAATGTATGTGCCACATGCTTCCTAAACAACAGGTGTAGACGAACAGTGAAACGCTTGCGGACCCTTCCCAACAATGCAGAGAAAAATATATAAATAATAGAAAAATAATAACACAAGGAATAGATACACAATGAGTAACGATAACTTATACACGGGGTACCAGTACCGAGTCAATGTGCAAGGGTACGAGGTAATTGAGGTAGATACTGTATGTATATATATAGGTAGGGGTATAGTGACTAGGCAACCGGATAGATAATAAACAGTAGCAGCAGTGTATGTGATGAGTCAAAATAGTTAGTGCAAAAAGGGTCAATGCAGATACTGTAGTTCACACGAAAGAAGTGCGACAAGGGAGTGAGAAAATCACAGCACTGATTACAGAAATGATTGCAGTTGATATGCAGCCATTGTCAATGGTAAAGGATGTTGGCTTCAATGCCTTGATGGCATATCTATAACCAGACTACAAGATGCCAGGTCTAAAAACTGTGATGGCCGAATGAACAAATTGTACAATGATTGCTCTGCAAGTACAAAGCACACACTCTCAAACACCCCGTACATGAGGTTAACAACAGATTGTTTGACGTCTATGAACATGCTGTCATACATCACTGCAACGAGCCATCACATTGACCAGAAGCGGGACATGAAGTCCCATGTACTGGCCTCTGAGAACATGGAGGAGAGGCACACAGCAGAGAACCTAAAAATGGCATTAACTACCATCATTGCTGAGTGGGTGGGGGACAGCAGTAAGGTGAGTGCCGTCTGGTAGCCAGGACTGCGGTAGATTGAACTGCATCACCCCCTAGTGGTCATATGCAGGACCATATGTGCACTGTGAATTCCCATGTAATTTTATGATTTTCTTCTTATAGTTTAAAAGACAAAAAATTGCTGTTTAAATGTTTAGAACATTTTTACATTTGTCACATCCCTAGATCAAACAAATATTTCACAGGAATGATTGGCGTTGATCTTCAAAAAGAGAGCAAAAAGTTGAAGGATGGATTAAAGATGAAAAGGCACCGTAAAAGCTATGTGCAGTTGCACACGCGATAGAAGAGCACAATAGCTACTGCTGTTTTTTTTACAATGCTGTGCGACGCTCCTCAGATCAGCTCGGCGACAAAAACAATAACAACGGTGGTGGGGCGGCCAGTACTGCGGATTCCATCTTTAAATTTAAAGATGTGATACTCATCATAATCCAGTCACATACAGTACTGACATATCAAACAGGTGTCATCTTCATCCTCTTTCATAATGATTTCTCCTGTCAGGCACGAACACAAGCGTGTTCCAAATGCATGCATGATGTATGAGAACTTTTTATTTATGGTGTGTGTGTGACTGTGTGTTGAGGTGGCCTCCTGCTGAACCAAATAGATTACAGACGTGTCCCCACAGCAGGACACCACTCAGTGTGGGGAATACACATAATTGTGACCTCTAGCATACGTGCTGCTGCTGATTGCAAAATGTATTTTTACTCTGATCGTAACACCATATTTTCGCCATCATTTCCTATGGCCGAAAACTATTTCTGGACACCAGTTCAGCGATCACCAACCTCGATATGGATGAAGATTTGTAAACTCCCTGGCGAGACTACGTCAGCGACTAAATAAACCGCCCACATTAGCGCTTTTCCCAGGACAAGGAAAATAAATTGTTGGACAAAAAGATCATATGAACTAAGCTTGTCCAAATGGACAAGCAAAAACAAAATCAGCCAAAAATATAACTTCCTAACAATTAATGTGTCCTAAGTGTCCTAAGGATGCTTGTTGACAGCTCACACCCGGTCATATGTTTTTTTATGCAGCAGCGAACTCTCTGTATCAACCAAAGGAATGTCTTAGCCTCCAGAATAATTTTGCCACCCAAAGAATCTAACGTCCAAAAAGTGAACACTGGAACAATATTCCTAACATCAGAATGTGGGGAATGGTCAGTGGGGACCTAAAGAATAATCATGTCATATTGTTTTTCATTTTGTGATGTCATTAGTAAGGTTATTAAGGGAATACTGTAACTTGAAAAGTATTTACACTACAGGTACAGTGGTTCCTCCTTTTAAAGTTGTGTTATACTGCGCCACACCTTGCGGGCTGCTGCAGCATTCTGTTTGACCATCAGAGGGCATATTTTAGAAGCATCTGATAGTCTTCCGTATTGGCATTACCAGAGAATTTAAAACCTTTTTTTGTAATAAAATAGTATATGGGATTGATTTTAAGAAATTTGGCTTAATTAACTTCTTGACGCTACCCATCCCTAAGCAGGATAATTGTCATCAGCAACCGCTGAATAGCATAGTGCCTCAGTCAAATAATATTACTACAAATATTCATATTCATGAAATCACAAGTGCAATATTGCAAAACACAGTTTAGCCTTTTGTTAATCCACCTGTCTTCTCAGATTTTGAAATTATGCTTTACAGCGAAAGCAATCCAAGCATTTGTGTAAGTTTATCGATCGCATGACAAAACATTAAGTACACTTAGAATCAGGTAGCTTGGTCACGTAAATTAGAAAAGCAATCAAATGAATCGTTTACCTTTGATCTTCGGATGTTTTCACTCATGAGACTCCCAGTTACACAACAAATGTTCCTTTTGTTCCGTAAAGATTATTTTTATATCCAAAATACCTCAGTTTGTTTGGCACATTATGTTCAGAAATCAACAGGAAAGAGCGGTCACGACAACGCTGACAAATTTAAAATAATATCCGTAATGTCCACAGAAACATGTCAAACGTTTTTTATAATCAATCCTCAGGTTGTATAATCGATAATATATCAACCGCAAATGTCTTTCAAAGTAGGAGAGGGAAAAGCAATACCTATCCAAACTCTGTTGCGCGAGCAAAACTCATGTGACCACGACGCGATGTTATCGTTCTGGCTCATTTTTCAAAATAAAAGCCTGAGGAAGCGATAGGAAAAGGAATCTGGTGCAATGGGAGGCTATGGAACATAGAGTTTTCAAAATAGAGGCCACTTCCTGGTTTGATTTTTCTCAGGGTTTCGCCTGCAATATCAGTTCTGTTATACTCACAGACAATATTTTGACAGTGTTTTCTATCCTAATCTGTCAATTATATGCATATTCTAGCATCTGGTCCTGAGAAATAGGCCGTTTACTTTGGGAACGTTATTTTTCCAAACATAAAAATAGTGCCCCCTAGCTTCAAGGGGCTAATTTGATTAATATTATGGTGTTTCTATTCCGAGAAAAATGAAGAACAAAACAGAAGGGTTAGGATGGAATGGAAAATATGGCGCTGTACAACTTGACATAGGCTACAGCATGAGGTTTGGAGGATTCAAAATTGTTTTCCTTCATTAAACAATTTTGTTCCTATATTTCTGTATATCAGTGATATTTATTCCCTTAGTAATTCATTATGGATCCATAACTAAATCAACATCTGCATTTTGAAAGAGAAGAAGCTGATGAAGAAATATAGTACTGTACAGTATATGTTTTTACATTTGGATAATAAAGCATCTAAGCATCGAATACATTGCAAGTAGAGGGATTTTCACAACAGTAGCTGGGCTATAAAAAGTATATTGTCCTGCTAATAGGAAACATGTGCATGATGTGCTACACCTGCTGCAGTTGAAGACACAGCATCTTGTTTACATTCTTTATTATAATCACAATGTCACATATTATTTGTATCTACCTTTCCAATTACTTTTAGAGTTTAGGATTTACAAATGTGCACGTTTCATTATTACTTACATTGTTTTAGGTTTAACATGCAGACTTTTTTTCATGATTGTTTTATGTAGGATGCTACATATTTGACCAGTTCGCAATTGTAAGTAGGCCTAATAAAAAAAGATCCTGCTTCTATTAGGCTGTTAAGCCTCATAGCCTACCTCAGCCAGTTTAGTTTTTTTATATAGATCTAGGCTCCGAAGAAATAGACTCCAATAAAGACCTCTTGTTGTTTGTGAAGTCAAATTAAAATTAAGAATACTGTTGAAATGAATTGCTCGATTGTTGTAGGTTTTCTCCATCTGTTGGTGTGCAACACTTGCATAACAAGTTTGCTATATTTTCAGCACCAGCCACTGTTAACCTCCTATTGATTGCGCTGTGTTTTCTGCCAGATGTTTTTTAAATTGAACCTTTATTTAACAAATTATTATTTGCAATGACGGCCTACACCGGCCAAACCCGGATGATGCTGGGCCAATTGTGCGCCGCCCTATGGCACTCCCAATCACATTCAGATATGAAACAGCCTGAATTCAAACCAGGGACTGTAGCGAAGCTGTTGCGCCGAGATGCAGTGCCTTAGACCGCTGAACCACTCAGGAGCCATGACCAATACACTGTAAATATACAGGTGAAGTTGGAAGTTCACATACACCTTAGCCAAATACATTTCAACTCAGTGTTTCACTATTCCTGACATTTAATCCAAGTAAAAATTCCCTGTCTTAGGTCAGTTAGGATCACCACTTTATTTTAAGAATGTGAAATGTCAGAATAAAAGTGGAGAGAATGATTTATTTCATTTTTTTTTTCGTTCATCATATTCCCAGTGGGACAGAAGTTTACATACACTCAATTAGTATTTGGTAGCATTGCCTGTTAGCAATTCAAACGTTTTGGGTAGCCTTCCACACGCTTCCCACAATAAATTGGGTGAATTTTGGCCAGTTCCTCCTGACAGAGCTGGTGTAACTGAGTCAGGATTGTAGGCCTCCTTGCTCGCACATGCTTTTTCAGTTCTGCCAACAAATTGTCTACAGGACACACCAAAGTATGTTCATCTCTAGGAGACAGACCGAGTCTCCTTCCTATGATGCCTACATGGTCCCATGGTGTTTATACTTAAATACTATTGTCGGTACAGATGAACGTGGTTCCTTCAGGCATTTGGAAATACCTCCCAAGGATGAACCAGGAGGTCCACCATTTTATTCTGAGGTCTTGGCTGATTTCTTTTGAATTTCCCATGATGTCAAGAAAGAGGTACTGAGTTTGAAGGTAGGCCTTGAAATACAGCCACAGGTACACCTCCAATTGACTCAAATAATGTTAATTAGCCTATCAGAAGCTTCTAAAGTCATGACATAATTTTCTGGAATTTTCCAAGCTATTTAAGGCACAGTCAACTTAGTGTATGTAAACATCTGACCCATTTGATTTGTGATACAGTGAATTATAAGTGAAATAATCTGTCTGTAAACAAATGTTGGAAAAATTACATATATATGTCCTAACTGACTTCAAAAAATAAATTTGTGGAGTTGTTGAAAAACAAGTTTTAATGACTCCAACCTAAGTGTATGTAAACTTCCGACTTCAACTGTATATTTTTTATTGGATATGCATCATTCAAAGAATGGAGTTTGATACACCTGGTATTGGATATGACTGAAAAAAACTTGCTAAATAGCAATTTTCCTAAATTAACTTGATGACAAAAAATATGCACATTCGTTTGTCTCTACATGAACTAACATATTCCTCTCAATTAATTTTTTTTCTGCTTGACTTGTTATGATGTTATAATTATTTACATTTGCATTTGCAAAAGAAATGTGTGGAGTTGTTGAAAAACAAGTTTTAATGACTCCAACCTAAGTGTATGTAAACCTCCGACTTCAACTGTATATTTTTTTCAGAAAATTGACTGTGTGCAGGTAGATGTGGAAAGATAGATACAATTGATTTGTTGCAAGTTGGGGAGGTGGTCACACCTAGTTCAAGCTGGGGAGGGGGGGTCACACCTAGCTCCAGATGGGGAGGGAGGGTTTCACACCTAGCTTGGCTATTAGACAATTCTTTAGTAAAGGTTGAATAGTCTATTGTTCAACTACTAGCCCATCCTGCTACGCTTGTGAAAAATGAATAATAATAATTTTTTCCCTTTCCACATGTAAAATATTCCAATTAATAAAGTGTTTTTAGCCACAATCGGCCCCAAACCCAATTAATAAAGTGTTTTAGCCACAATCGGCCCCAAACCCAATTAATAAAGTGTTTTAGCCACAATCGGCCCCAAACCCAATTAATAAAGTGTTTTAGCCACAATCGGCCCCAAACCCAATTAATAAAGTGTTTTAGCCACAATCGGCCCCAAACCCAATTAATACATTTGGGCACAGTTGATAGTGTGCTGGACTTCGGGCTAGAATGTTGAGGGTTCAAAACCTTCTCCCTGCTTTTTTCATTACATTATTATGCCGGTCTCAGAGCAAATAGCCCGGATTGTTACTCCCTTCTCGTTCCCCACTCTCTTCCACGCATCATTCTCCACCTGAGTGGCTCGCTTGTGGGCGTGCTAGCAGGATGTACTGTTTTTTATTCTGTATATATGAATTACAAATCAGCCTTTATTTAAATCATGTTTCTAGTCTATTGGATAGTTACAATGTGTAATCATTGATGTCCCAGGAGCAGGAGTGGTTTACACTGTTGAAGTGTATAATTGTAATTCATACATGTAGACACAGCATCATTCAACGAATGGAGTTTGATACACCTGGTGTTGGATATGACTGAAAAAAAAACATGCTAAATAGCAATTTTCGTAAATGAACTTGATGACAAAAAAATATGCACATTCGTTTGTCTCCACATTAACTAACATATTCCTCTCAATTGTATTTTTTTTGCTTGACTTATTATGACGTTATAATTACTTACATTTGCATCCACCATAATGTATTGTCAGCCATCTTTGCTGAAGAAAGTCACCAGGTACGGGTGGCTTGCGTCAAATTCGTCATTGGAACCACTTGGAACCACTTGGAACCATTGGTCATATAAAAACCTTGGGACCCAAATGCATAATGAGTGCTCTAACTCCCCCTTGCGATGGTCTGGAGCAATGAAACCGTGATGCTGGGTACCTCTAAGTCCCGTGGTGTAAGCTCACAACTTTTTTTAAATCAGGGAGGCAGGTAGCCTGGTGGTAGTAGCATTGGACTAGTAACCAAAACGTTGCAAGATCAAATCCTCGAGCTGACAAGGTAAAAATCTGTCGTTCTGTCCCTGAACAAGGAAGTTAACCCACTGTTCCTAGGCTGTAATTGAAAATAAGAATTTGTTCTTAACTAGCTTGCCTAGTTAAATTAAGGTAAAATGAAGAACCACTGTATGAAGTCTCCATCCTTTACGTTGTGTAGGGAAAATGATGAGAGTATTTTTGTTAAGATATGATTGTGATTTTAGTTTTCTAATAAGATAATTGTTTTTGAGAATACCTTGCACAGTAACTAGCTATGTCCCCGGAGTGAGGTCAGAAGAGCGTGTCATTGTGATGGAAACGCCCTTTTCGACCAGCGTGTTTAATCAGGACAACAGTTTTCAGCTGTGCTAACATAATTGCAAAAGGGTTTCCTAATGATAAATTAGCATTTAAAATGCTAAACTTGGATTCGCTAACACAACATGCCATTGGAACACAAGACTGATGGTTGCTGATAATGGGCCTCTTTACGCCTATGTAGATATTGCATAAAAAAATCAGCCGTTTCATGTTACAATAGTCATTTTCAACATTAACTTCTTCGATATAGGGGGCGCTCTTTTAATTATTGGATAAAAAAACATTCCCGTTTTAAAGATATTTTGTCACGAAAAGATGCTCGACTATGCATATAATTGACAGCTTTGGAAAGAAAACACTCTGACATTTCCAAAACTGCAAAGATATTATCTGTGAGTGCCACAGAACTGATGCTACAAGGCAAAACTAAGATGAAATTTCAAACAGGAAGTGCCCCAGATTTTGAAGGCGCTGTGTTCCAATGTCTCCTTATATGGCTGTGAATGCGCCAGGAATGAGCTTACACTGTCTGTCGTTTCCCCAAGGTGTCTGCAGCATTGTGACGTATTTGTAGGCATATCAACTCTTACACAAATGCGTGTGTAGCTATGGTTGAAAAGCATATTTTGAAAATCTGAGATGACAGTGTTGTTAACTAAAGGCTAAGCTTGTGAGTGAATATATTTCTTTCATTTCATTTGCGATTTTCATGAATAGTTAACGTTGCGTTATGGTAATAGCTTGAGGCTATGATTACGTTCCCGGATACGGGATTGCTCGACGCAAGAAGTTAACAATGTCTACACTGTATTTCTGATCAATTTGATGTTATTTTAATGGACAAAAAATGATATTCTCTTTACAAAAGAAGGACATTTCTAAGTGACCCCAAACTTTTGAACGGTAGTGTATATCTTCCAGAGTTTAATTTGGGAGATAGTAACTCGTTAAACAACTTGTTTCGTGATGCCACTAATCCTAAGGAGTTAATTGTTAAGTGATTAATTGAATCAAGTAACAATTAAACATAGTTAGTGGATTATATAAATAACAGTTATCAAATTAATGAAAGTAAAGTCACGACAGTGTGAACGTGGTTTCTCAACAATGAAGAGGATCAAAACAGATTTGCCATCCAGTCTGACTACCCCACAACTGCAAAGGCTCATGTTCCTGTGGTGGAGGATCCTCCCATGGAAGACTTTACAGCTGCCACAGCTGCCACAGCTGCCCAAAGATAGTGGTCTTCAAGTCTGAGAAAATGTAGACCAGGGTTCAACCCCTGGTTGTCCAGACAACAGCGACAGAGGGGAGACGAGGTAGAGGAGAGTGAAGAAGGAGATGAGCTGGAGGAGGACTGATCACACACACCCACACGTGTCTATGTATCTCCGTCTATGTCGGCCTGCCTGCTAGAATGATATACAGGAAAGCGATCCTCATTTAAAGCAGTAAGTAGGTATACTCCATGTCTGAATTCCTTCCTTAGTCTTATAAGTACTGTACACACAGTACATACTGTATAGTCATGCATAATTCATGAGTAAAGTATATTTGATCAAATTTAACTTGGTGGGTATTTGTATGTTATTCATAGACTTGAACTTCATTGTGTTCTGTGACATTTTGATCTGCGTTTTAGAGATGCATCTCTTTATCTATGTGTGTTGCCTGCCATAGGTTGTCATATATGGTAATTAATCCATTCTAACCCTCTAGGGAAAATGTCAATGAATTCACTGATTAACTGATGCACTTTATTGTATGCAGGTTCAATTTGTTATAGTTTCCAAATGGTTGGAGTCAGAAAATGTCCACCGTTATTAAAATAACAATAATGATCAAATCACATCTGTCAATAATATTTGTTTTACTTACAACATAATTTTCAGTTTTGGACAAGTACTTTTAGCTATTGATCAAGTAAAAAATAAGTCCCACCCAGCAATCTGCTCCCCACGTCTGGTACAGGTACCTCCGCCACACTCCCCTCTCTCCCTAGCCTTTGCTCGCCTCCAGCACACACGCACATACATTCACACACACCGCAGACTTTGCACTGATCTGAATTTTATGTAGGCTAATTAACTTGTGAAGCTTATTATGTGAGCTCACTCAGAAACACTTTAATTAACTAGCATAGACCTAGTATTATTTTATTTTATCTCAGACGTTTATAGCCTACTGGACTCATTGAGAGCTACTCTCTTATGTTGTTGGGGCGAGTGACTCTTAACTTACAATGCCTAGCCCCAAGTCATTTTTTTTCTTGTGCTTTGTGATATTTGCTCCATGACTCCTTCACACTTTGGTGACTATAAACTTTCTCGTTTACCCAACCGTGGGACAGACAATGTTTGTTCCCACACTTACGACTCAGACTATCTATCTGTTACACGGTCTCTTGACCTCCCATACTATTTTAACCCCCTCTAGCTGGATTTGCATTCATGTTACCTGATGAAAGTGCTGTACAATTTGATCTTGTTGCCATCTGATGCACATTCACATTCTAATAAATAATCAACACCGCAAAGCTCTCCCTGTCCTCTGCCGTGCCCTAATTGTATTACTGCTGGTGATATCTGGAAATGTACACCTTGACCCGTCTACTGTTGCAAGCCCCAATTCTGTCTTGCGCTCGGATGATTTCTGCTTCACTGATTTCTTCTCTCGTTAAAAGCCTAGGTTTTTTTCACATTAAAACACTAGAAGCTTATTATCTAAAATTTAGCAATTGAAAGTGTGGGTTCACAGCTCCAATCCAGATGTGTTTTGTCATTACTGCTCATGGTTAAGAAAGACTGTTCTGAACACTGATGTTAACCTTTCTGGTTATAACCTTTGACTGCAAGACAGATCTTCCAAAGGTGGTGGAGTGACAATCTTTACCAACTGAACACCTTCAGTGCTCAGTTGTCTCCATCAAGTCTGTCCCCAAACTATTGATTTGCTGGTTTAAGCATAGATAGCTCTTTGTTGACTGTTGCTGGGTGTTATCAAAATCCATCAGCACCGGCCTGTACCCTACCTGCCCTAAGCTCTCTCCCCTTATACTAAGTCTGAATTTATCCTGCTATGTGAACTAAACTGTGACATGTTTAAACCATCCGGCCAAGTCTCAAAACAATGGAACTTCCTAAATCTCTCTCAGATTATTATCAATCCCACAAGGTATGACTGCAAATACCCAGGAAAGACTCCTTGATGTTATCCTCACAAATAATCCTGAATGGTATCAGTCTGGTGTTTTCCGTAATGCTTTTAGTGACCATTGTTTTACGTCCTGTGTTCGTAATGGCTGCTCAGTGAAACGACCTGTCCTGTTTTGTCATAAATGCTTGCTGAAAAACTTTAATGAGCAAGCCTTCCTTCATCACCTGGCCTCTGTAAATTGGGATAGATTCAGTTTGATCCCCTCTGTTGAAGATGCTTGGGGCTTCTTTTTAAAAATATTTTCAGTGGTATTGTTAACAAGCGCGCCCCCATAAAGAAAATGTCAATTTAAAAAAGTTTCAGTGCCTGATTTGACGGTAATCTGGCAGAGTTAGTCCACCTCAAAAACACCATTTGGCGAAAAGCTTGGCACACAAATACTCAGGCTGACTGGCTGTCGTTCAGGCAAATGAGACGTAAGTGCACTCAGGCCAGCGTTAGTTACTTTAAGGAGCAGTTCTCTCTCTGTGGGTCTAACCCCAAGAAGTTCTGGAAAAAAGTGAAAAGACCTGGAGAATAAACCCTGCTCACAGCTGCCCATGTCCCTTAAGGTTGATGATGTGGTTGTTACTAACAAGGAGCGTATGGCTAAGCTCTTTAGTCATCACTTCATTAAGTCAGGATTCCTATCTGACTCAGCCATCACTCGTTGCCTGTCCAACACTTCCTCATCTCCCAGCCCTTATAATGCATCTAACCCTGATGCTCCTCCCTCGTTTTTCACTGGCCCGCTACACCAGCTTCCCCCTGCAGGTGGCGGTCACTGAGTCTGAGGTGCTAAAGGAGCTCCTTGAACTTGACCCACAAAAGACATTTGGGTGAAATGGTTTAGATCCTCTCTTCTTTTAAGGTTGCAGCCCCTATCATCGCCGAGCCTAACTCTCACCTTTTTAAACTGTCTCGACTCTCTGGGGAGGTTCCCATTGATTGGAAGGAAGCCACAGTGAGTCCTTTATTTAAAAAGGGGAGATCAAGCTGATCCTAATTGTTATAGGCCAATTCATGTCTTGCCCTATTTATCAAAAGTTTTGAAAAACTTGGCAATATTCAACTGACTGGCTGACTTGATGTCTATAGTATTCTCACTGGCATGCAATCTGATTTCTGCTCAGGTTACAGATGTGTAACTGTAACCTTACATGTTCTAAATTATGTCACCACTGCCCTTGATTCTAAGCAATGTTGTTTTGCTATTTTTATTTACATTTTAAAGCCAAATCTTTGATACGGTAGACCAATTACCTCTCAAAGATTTCAATGTGTAAAGTCAGAACATATCATGTCTCAGCTACCAAGGGAGTACCCAAGGATCAATCATAGGCCCCAAGCTCTTCTTAATTCACATCAACAACATAGCTCAGGGAGTAGGAAGCTCTCTCATCCATTCATTTGCAGATTATACAGTTTTATACTCAGCTGGCCCCTCCCCGGATGTTGTGTTAAACGCTCTACAACAAAGCTTGCTTAGTGTCCAACATGGTTTCTATGCCCTTAACCTTCTTTTGAACTCACTAGTGTTATGACTACCTCTGAGGATGTAGAGCTTGAGGTAGTCACCTCATACAAGTACTTGGGAGTATGGCTAGAGAGTACACTGTCCTTCCTTCAGCACATACAGTATCCAAGCTGCATGCTAAGGTTAAATCTAGACTTGGTTTCCTCAATTATAATTGCTCTACTTTCACCCCAGCTGCCAAACTAACCCTGATTCAGATGACCATCCTACCCAGAGATCTAATCCTACAGAGATGTAATTTATAGATCGGCAGGTATGAGTGCTCTCGAGCGGCTAGACGTTCTTTACCATTTGACCATCAGATTTTCCACCAATGCTCCTTATAGGACACATCCCTGCACTCTATACTCCTCTGTAAACTGGTCATCTCTGTGTACCCAGCGTAAGACCCACCGGTTGATGCTTATTTAAAAAACCCTCTTAGGCCTCACTCCCCCCTATCTGAGCTACCTACTGCAACACTCATCCTCCACATACAACACATCGACGGGACAGTAGTGGAGCGGGTTTAGAGATTCAAGTTCCTCGGTGTCCACACCACTAAAGAATTATCATGGTCCACGCACACCAACACGCACACCAACACAGACGCGACAATGCCTCTCCTCCATCATGAGTCTTAAAAGATTCGCCATGGGCCCTCAGATCCTCAAAAAGTTTTACAACTGCACCATTGAGAGCATCTTCACTGGCTGCATCACCGCTTGGTATGGTAACTGTTAGGCTTCTGAACGCAAGACGCTGCAGAGGGTAGTGCGTACGGTCCAGTACATCATTGGGGCCGAGCTCCCTGCCATTCAGGCCCTAAAAATGGTCAGACTCCAGCCACCCAAGTCACAGACTGTTCTCTCTGCTACCGCACGGCAAGCGGTACCGATGCACCAAGTGTGGAACCAACAGGACCCTGAATAGCTTTTACCCCCAAGCAATAAGATGGCTAAATAGTTCACTAATAGTTACCCGGACTATCTGCATTGACCCTTTCTGCACTAAATTTTTTTTTATCATGTACGCTCTTGCTACTGCTTATTATCTATCATGTTGCCTAGTCACTTTATCCATACCTACAATATATGTACATATCTACCTCAATTACCTCGTACCCCTGCACATCGACTCTACCAGTATCCCATGTATATAGCCAAGTTATTTATACACATTGTGTATTTATTCTTTGTGTTATTATTTTTCAAGTGTTTTCTCTCTGCATTGTTGGGAAGGGCACGTAAGCATTTCACTGTTAGTCTACAGCTGTTGTTTACAAAGCATGTGACAAATGTGATTTGAATTGATTCTTTGAATGCTGAAAAGAGCAATATCAACCACAGGGAATATAAGAGCACTAGAAGGTTAGTAGATTAACAAAGGGAAGAACTCATTGAACCAGAGGGCAACAGCACAGTTCGACCGGCCACATTTCTTCCCAGCTTGAGTGGAAAGCTATGAATATGTTATACTTTCTCAAGGAGCCCCTCTGGTCTGACCTGTGTTTTTCCTACACTTGGCTGCTGGGGGTGACCTCGGTTTGGGAGAAAGAAGCTCTTTGAAGTGCCTCATTCTGATGAGATGAGGGAAATCCCCATAGTCCTATAATGTTTGATCAAATAATAATTGTCTTCACAGATCCATACACATCCACAACCCTCAGTAGGTTTAGATCAACAAAAGTTGATATTTTCATGAAGGTGAAATTATTTGGCGAATTACAGAAGACTCCTAATATACAAGCCTGGGTCATATAGGCCCTTCCATTATACCCATTGTGTTGTTTATATTGGTCTGCTAGTCATCCATAGAGAGGGCAAGCCCAGGTTGTGACAAACAGCAGCACAGCCAACAATATGTCAATAAGGGACCATTGCAAAGGTGAGAGGTCATTTTAATATGGGGGATTGAGAGACTGGAGTTAACACCCAGGCACCTCTGATTGATCTTTAGAACAGATGTATTGCTCCCCTAGAAGGGCTGTGATAACAGACTGTTCGATCCACAAAGAAAACTACTTGTAACTGACAATGCTTGCTCCACTGGATGCTGCTGCAGTGGTCCAACTGTCCCAGAAGCTTTGTTTAGCATGAGAAAAATGTGTGAAGAACACGGACAAAAAGGTTTTCTTAACGTCTTCATCTGGAAAGCGACAATCTCTGTCATTTGATTGTAGCTACTTTGCCAAGCAACTTCTATTGCATAATCAGAGGATATGAGATGGACTTTTCTTAACTGTCCAATTATTACAACTGCTGTTTGTATAGTTATTGTAAGTAAGCCCATTGCCCTTAGGCATTTAATGCCAGCAGTTTATGTAGCTTTATGGCCAGTTAGTTTCCTACTAGAAATACCATTTGTGACTGTCCAGACCAGACGAGGCTCTCTCCTCAAGTGGGCCAGACCAAACCCAAGGATCAAGTTTCATTGTGGTCCTCTATTATTCAGACATGGCTGGCAGTATGGGAGGGTCAAAAATAGTTTCCACATTTTCCGTGGTATTGTTATCATTTTGCGTCTATAGAACCTTGCTTATGTGGAGTAATGTGCAATAAATAGGTCACAGAGTCTTTCAGGAAAATATCTGTTTGCAGAAGTTCCGTAGGATCATGCATGTTTAATGGAATTTGTATCGTGTTTAAACGCATCAGTCAAGCCCAGCATCTAATATTGAGCCTACTGTGACAAAATGACTCGCAAACGACTCTGGTCTGTGACTTGATAGTATAAGGTGGTTAGACTGGGGTACCAGCTCAATTTCCATTTGCTCAATAATCACTATTTGTCACTTAAAGCTAGAATCCTTAACTGAAACAATTGCAAAGCAGACACTCCGTTTCTTTTTTGGTAAAAAGCTGGGACTAGAGAAATGTAACGACTCTCAAATTCATAGACAGAGCTATGGAGGCAAGGACTGACCATCCATTATATCAAAATGATAGTTTTAATCACTCCCAAAAAATGTGTAGCAACTACCCAGCTAACAACAAATGTTCCCACAACTTTAGAGAACGTTCCCTTAAGAGTCTCATTAGGTCATTCAATGTAGTTTTCATATGAATGTTCCCGTGATGTGCAAGGAATGTTTCCAAAGACCATTCCCTTAATGTCAAATAGAACTTACCCAGAACGCGGTTACGATGTTCTCAGAATTTAAAATATTAATGTTCTAGACACATCTCATGGGAACGTTGCAAGAACTAGACACATCTCATGGGAACGTTGCAAGAATGTGTCCAGGTTTCTAAGGGTTGGGAGAATATTCCATCAACGTCCCACCAAACATACACAGAACATGGTTGCCATGCTCTCAGAATATAAGATACAATTGTTGAGGACACGTTGCAGGAACATTGCAGGAACATTTCTGTGTATCAGTTGTCAGAATGTCGCCTGATGGTCCCAAAGAAACGTTCTCCCAAAAAAGTTACATCACACATCACACCTTGATTGGTGAACTGTGAACCACTGACCCGTTCATAGTTCTTTGTCTGTTGGCAATGTTAGGGATATGACGTACACACAGACAATGCTTTTAACATACACACTTAAATATTTGACACACTTTAACATAAATGGCTACATTGTGCATGTCCTAACCTGGGATTTGAACAGTAGATGTGTGTGGGTAAAATCACTGGGGAAGCCGAGCCAGGAAAAACGTGCCATATTACAACCCATGTGTTGTGATGATTGCGTTGTTTGCTTTTTAACCTGCTTGTTCATATGCCTTGCCACTGTGATATATATAGGCCTAAGGCAGAGAAAATAAGAAGACACAGTGGCAGAATAAAATGCAATCACAACGGTGTTTCATCAAAAACCGGAGAGTAACATCTGTCCGGTGAAGGAGGCTGGTGGCACCTTAATTGGGGAGGACGGGCTCATGGTAATGGCTGGTGCAGAATCAGTCGAATGGTATCAAATATATCAAACACATGGTTTTCATGTGTTTGATGCCATTCCATTTACTCCGGTCCAACCATTATTATCAGCCATCCTCCCCTCAGCAGCCTCCGAAGTGGTAAAGTCCACAAAGCATATTGCATGTAGGCTGACAGTGTCACCAGCAAAGCACCCCAACAACATAACACCTCCTCTTCCATGCTTTACGGTGGGAAATACACATGTGGAGATCATCTGTTCACCGTTCTTCCGTCTCACAAAGACATGGCGGTTGGAACCAAAAGTCTCCAATTTGGACTCATCAGACCAAAGGACAAATTTCCACAGGTCTAATGCCCATTGCTTATGTTTCTTGGTCCAAGCAAGTCTCTTCTTCTTATTGATGTCCTTTAGTAGTGGTATCTTTGCAGCAATTCGGCCCCACGCTTTTCTCAATTCACATCAACAACATAGCACAGGCAGTAGGAAGCTCTCTCATCCATTTATATGCAGATGATACAGTCTTATACTCAGCTGGCCCCTCCCTGGATTTTGTGTTAAATGCTCTACAACAAAGATTTCTTAGTGTCCATCAATCTTTCTCTACCATTAACCTTGTTCTGAACACTTCCAAAACAAAGGTCATGTGGTTTGGTAAGAAGAATGCCCCTCTCCCCACAGGTGTGATTACTACCTTTGAGGGTTTAAAGCATGAGGTAGTCACCTCATACAAGTACTTGGGAGTATGGATAGACGGAACACTGTCCTTCTCTCAGCACATATCAAAGCTACAGGCTAAAGTTAAATCTAGACTTGGTTTCCTCTATCGTAATCACTCCTCTTTCACCCCAGCTGCCAAACTAACCCTGATTCAGATGACCATCCTACCCATGCTAGATTACGGAGACGTAATTTATAGATCGGCAGGTAAGGGTGCTCTCGAGCGGCTAGATGTTATCCTCCATTCAGCCATCAGATCTGACATCAGTGCTCCTTATAGGACACATCACTGCACTCTATACTCCCCTGTAAACTGGTCATCTCTGTATATCTGTCGCAAGACCCACTGGTTGATGCTTATTTATAAAACCCTCTTAGGCCTCACTCCCCCCTATCTGAGATATCTACTGCAGCCCTCCACATACAACACCCGTTCTGCCAGTCACATTCTGTTGAAGGTCCCCAAAGCACACACATCCCTGGGTCGCTCGTCTTTTCAGTTTACTGCAGCTAGAGCGGCTAGAACGAGCTGCAACAAACAGTCAAACTGGACAGTTTAATTTCAATATCTTCATACAAAGACTCAATCATGGAAACTCTTACTGACACTTGTAGCTGCTTTGCGTGGTGCATTGTTATCTCTACCTTCTTGCCCTTTGTGCTGTTGTCTGTGCCCAATAATGTTTGTGCCATGTTTTGTGCTGCTACCATGTTGTTGTTATGTTGTGTTGCTACCATGCTGTATTGTCATGTGTTGCTGCCTTCCTATGTTGTTGTCTTAGGTCTCTCTTTATGTGGTGTTGTATTGTCTCTCTTGTCGTGATGCATGTTTTGCCCCTTATTTATATATGTACAGTGGGGAGAACAAGTATTTGATACACTGCCGATTTGGCAGGTTTTCCTACTTACAAAGCATGTAGATGTCTGTAATTTTTGTCATAGGTACACTTCAACTGTGAGAGACAGAATCGGAAAAAAAATTCCAGAAAATCATATTGTATGATTTTTAAGTAATTAATTTGCATTTTATTGCATGACATAAGTATTTGATCACCTACCAACCAGTAAGAATTCCGGCTCTCACAGACCTGTTAGTTTTTCTTTAAGAAGCCCTCCTGTTCTCCACTCATTACCTGTATTAACTGCACCTGTTTGAACTCGTTACCTGTATAAAAGACACCTGACCACACACTCAATCAAACAGACTCCAACCTCTCCACAATGGCCAAGACCAGAGAGCTGTGTAAGGACATCAGGGATAAAATTGTAGACCTGCACAAGGCTGGGATGGGCTACAGGACAAT
Source organism: Oncorhynchus kisutch (assembly GCF_002021735.2). Classification (NCBI taxonomy): domain Eukaryota; kingdom Metazoa; phylum Chordata; class Actinopteri; order Salmoniformes; family Salmonidae; genus Oncorhynchus; species Oncorhynchus kisutch. Next base: position 44,983,867 of record NC_034177.2, read on the forward strand.
AGGCAAGCAGCTTGGTGAGAAGGCAACAACTGTTGAAGTTCAAGATGACGGTCAATCACCCTCGGTCTGGGGCTCCATGCAAGATCTCACCTCTTGAGGCATCAATGATCATGAGGAAGGTGAGGGATTAGCCCAGAACTACACGGCAGGACCTGGTCAATGACCTGAAGAGAGCTGGGACCACAGTCTCAAAGAAAACCATTAGTAACACACTACACCGTCATGGATTAAAACCCTGCAGCGCACGCAAGGTCCCCTTGCTCAAGCCAGCATATGTCCAGGCCCGTCTGAAGTTTGCCAATGACCATCTGGATGATCCAGAGGAGGAATGGGAGAAGGTCATGTGGTCTGATCAGACAAAAATAGAGCTTTTTGGTCTAAACTCCACTCGCCGTGTTTGGAGGAAGAAGAAGGATGAGTACAACCCCAAGAACACCATCCCAACCCGTGAAGCATGGAGGTGTAAACATCATTCTTTGGGGATGCTTTTCTGCAAAGGGGACAGGACGACTGCACCGTATTGATGGGAGGATGGATGGGGCCAAGTATCGCGAGAGCTTGGCCAACAAACTCCTTCCCTCAGTAAGGGCATTGAAGATGGGTCGTGGCTGGGTCTTCCAGCATGACAACGACCCGAAACACACAGCCAGGGCAAATAAGGAGTGGATCCGTAAGAAGCATCTCAAGGTCCTGGAGTGGCCTAGCCAGTCTTCAGACCTGAACCCAATAGAAAATCTTTGGAGGGAGCTGAAAGTCCGTATTGCCCAGCGACAGCCTCGAAACCTGAAGGATCTGGAGAAGGTCTGTATGGAGAAGTGGGGTAAAATCCCTGCTGCAGTGTGTGCAAATACTTGTTCTCCCCACTGTATATACAGTACGTGTATATATTAGTTTTTCAATCCCAGCCCCAGGAGGCCTTTTGCCTTTTGTTAGGCCGTCATTGTAAATAAGAATTTGTTCTTAATAAATTAAGTCCTGATTCATACAGTCTGCTCTGAACAGTTGATGTTGAGATGTGTCTGTTACTTGAACTATGTAAAGCATTTATTTGGGCTGCAATTTCTGAAGTTTGTAATTTATTTAACTAGGCAAGTCAGTTAAGAACAAATTCTTATTTTCAATGACCGCCTAGTGGGTTAACAGCCTTGTTCAGAGGCAGAATGACAGTTTTTACCCTGTCAGCTCAGGGATTTGATCCTGCAAAATTCCAGTTCCAAGTCCAATGCTCTAACTACTAGGCTACCTGCCACCCCACTTGTAGTTATACGTTGTATGTACTAAGACACTTCTATGCACCTTTAATGAACTTATCTTCTGCAGCAGAGGTAACTCTAGATTTCCCATTCATGTAACGGTCCTCATGAGAGCCGGTTCCATCATAGCGCTTGACGGTTTTTGCGACTACACTTGAAGAAACTTTAAAAGTTATTGAAATGTTCCGTGTTGACTGAACTTCATATCTTAAACTTCTTCAGGCTAGGGTCCTTTTTTCTGAATTTCCGTACCATTGGATAGAAAACACTTTGAAGTTTGTAGAAATGTTTGAATAATGTATGAGACTATAACACAATAGATACGGTCAGAAAAACCAACAGGATCTTTTTTTTAGAGAGCCCATGCTCTTACAATGGAAAGCATAGGGGCATATGCAATTCCAGCTCCCAGATTGCAATTCCCAAAGCTTCCACAAGCTGTCCACTAGGCGTCCCGCTAGCCTGAGAGGTTTTAAAGTAATGATGGACTGTAATTTCGCTTTTCTTATTTGAGATGTTCTGGCCATAATATGGACTTGGTCTTTTACCAAATAGGGGTATCTTCTGTATACCCCACCTACCTTGTCACAACCCAACTGATTGGTTCAAATGCATTAAGAAGGAAAGAAATTCCACAAATTAACTTTTAAGATGGCAAACCTGTTAACTGAAATGCATTCCAGGTGACTACCTCATGAAGCTGGTTGAGAGAATGCCAAGAGTGTGCAAAGCTGTCAAGGCAAAGGTTGGCAACTTTGAATAATCTCAAATATAAAATATATTTTGATTTGTTTAACACTTTGTTGGCTACTACATGATTCCATATCTGTTATTTCATAGTTTTGATGTCTTCACTATTATTCTACAATGTAGAAAATAGTAAAAGAAATAAAGAAAAACCCTTGAATGAGTAGGTGTTCTTAAACTTGTTATCGGTAGTGTACATTCTGCCTCTCCCAAATTCTCTCACAGAGAGATAAAATACATTATTTTATATGTTTTTTTGTTGGTACATTCTTGGGGAAACCTGACCTTCTTTGGTATCCATGAATACACACCACTGGAGTTGAGCTCACAACCTCTTGGATCACAGTACTCCAATCTTCCCACTACAACACCATTGTCCATGTCAGGTATCGGTTGAGCTCAGCATTCAACACCATAGTGCCGTACAAACGCTTCCCTATTCTAAGGACCCTGTCATTAAACACCTCCCTCTGCAATTGGATACTCTTCTTCCTGACAGCCACCCAAGTCACAGTCTGTGCTCTCTGGTACCGCATGGCAAGCAGTACCGGAACGCCAAATCTGGGACCTAAAGGCTCCTGAACAGCGTTGACCCCAAAGACATGACTTCTGAACAGTTAATTAAATGGCTACCCAGACTTTCTGCTGTTCACCCCACCCCCCCATCCCCACAGCGACTGTACATACATATCCCAACCAGAAGCCATGGATTACAGGCAACATCCACACCGAGCAAAAGGCCAGAGCTGCCGCTCCCGCTATGCCCGCAGACAAACCATCAAACAGGCAAAGCATCAATGCAGGTCTAAGATTTCATCCAAATACACCGGCTCTGGCGCTCGTAGGACTACAAAGGGAAATACAGCCGCGAGATGCCCAGTGACACTAGACTATCAGATGTGCGCTTTGAGGCAAGCAACACTGAAGCATGCATGAGAGCTCCAGCTGTTCCGGACAACTGTGTGACCACGCTCTCCATAGCCGATGTGAGCAAGACCTTTGAACAGGTTAACATTCACAAGGACGACAGGCCAGACGGATTACTAGGACCTGTACTCAGAGCATGTGTAGACCAACTGGCAAGAGTATCCATTGACATTTTCAACCTCTCCCTGACCGAGTGTGTAATACCTTTGTTTTTAAGCAGACCACCATAGTCCCTGTGCCCATGAAAGCAAAGGTAACCTGCCTAAATGACTACTGCCCCGTTGCACTGTAGCCATGAAATGCTTTGAAAAGCTGGTCATGGCTAAAACCAACACCATCATCCCGGAAACCCTAGACCCACTCCAATTTGCATACCGCCCCAACAGATCCACAGATGCCGCAATTTCAATTGCACTCAACACTGCCCTTTCCTACCTGGACAAAAGGAACACCTATGTGAGAATACTGTTCATTGACAACAGCTCATCGTTAAACACTATAGTGGCCACAAAGCTCATCACTAAGCTAAGGACCCTGGGACTAAACCCTCCCTTCTGCAACTGGATCCTGGATTTCCTGACGGGCCCCACCAGTTTGCTGACGACACAACGGTGGTAGGCCTGATCACCGACAACGATGAGACAGCCTATAAGGGTGAGGTCAGAGACCTGGCAGTATGGTTTCAACAACCTCTCCCTCAACGTAAGCAAGACAAAAGAGCTGATTGTGGACTACAGGAGAAGGAGGGTAGAGCATGCCCCCATTCACATCGACAGGGCTGTAGTGGAGCGGGTCGAGAGTTTCAAGTTCACCAATAAACTATCATGGTCCAAACACACCAAGACAGTCATGAAGAGGGTACGACAATGCCTTTTCCCCCTCAGGAGACTGAACAAATTTGAAGAGGGCCCTCAGATCCTCAAAAAGTTCTACAGCTAAACCATCATGAATGAAAATAAAACCTAATATAACTCAAACGGAAAGCATTTGCATTTTTGCGCAAACGACTCAGATCAGAAGTTTGGAACGTCATTTCCGGTCACAACTTGCAGGCTTGTTTTCGAGTTGCTGTGCGTTTTGTTGCCAACCTGTTTTGCTACCTGACAACTTTACGGTTTTCACTTTTTAATTACTGTTCATATATTTATTTATTTTTTCCTCAACTTTTTCACTCCGGACGCTTTATCTGGACACGATTCGTCAGGACCTCCAACAGCCGAAGCTAAATAGTAACATTAACATGATGCCTTCTAGTTGCAGCCGCTGTACTCGCCTTACGGCGAGGATAGCTGTGCTGCAAGCCCAGCTTCAGACGCAATCGTTAGGCAAGGGTAATTTCAGTGTAGGAAAGGATGAAACAGCGTCTGTGCCACCAGTAAGTACAGATAGTAGTGTAAATCCCCTGGCACAGTCCCCGCAGCCGGACAACTTTCTCACGGTTTCTGGAAGGAAATGCTGTAGGAACGCTCAAACGGTGTCGCTCATTCAGCCGACAGAAACTTTCAACCAGTTTTCCCCATTAAGCAGCGGGTCGGAGTCAGAGGCCGATTCTTCTCTTGTCTCTACTCCTCCCGTTACGGGGTCTGAGACGCCGAAGCTTCCCACCATTAGCTCTGACAAATTGAAAACTCTAGTCGTTGGCGACTCCATTACCCGCAGTATTAGACTTAAAGCGAATCATCCAGCGATCATACACTGTTTACCCGGGGGCAGGGCTACCGACGTTAAGGCTAATCTGAAGATGGTGCTGGCTAAAGCTAAAACTGGCGAGTGTAGAGAGTATAGAGATATTGTTATCCACGTCGGCACCAACGATGTTAGGATGAAACAGTCAGAGATCACTAAGCGCAACATAGCTTCTGCGTGCATATCAGCTAGAAAGATGTGTCGGCATCGAGTAATTGTCTCTGGCCCCCTCCCAGTTAGGGGGAGTGATGAGCTCTACAGCAGAGTCTCACAACTCAATCGCTGGTTGAAAACTGTTTTCTGCCCCTCCCAAAAGTTAGAATTTGTAGATAATTGGCCCTCTTTCTGGGACTCACCCACAAACAGGACCAAGCCTGACCTGCTGAGGAGTGACGGACTCCATCCTAGCTGGAGGGGTGCTCTCATCTTATCTACCAACATAGACAGGGCTCTAACTCCTCTAGCTCCACAATGAAATAGGGTGCAGGCCAGGCAGCAGGCTGTTAGCCAGCCTGCCAGCATAGTGGAGTCTGCCACTAGCACAGTCAGTGTAGTCAGCTCAGCTATCACCATTGAGACCGTGTCTGTGCCTCGACCTAGGTTGGGCAAAACTAAACATGGCGGTGTTCGCCTTAGCAATCTCACTAGGATAAAGACCACCTCCATTCCTGTCATTACTGAAAGAGATCATGATACCTCACATCTCAAAATAGGGCTACTTAATGTTAGATCCCTTACTTCAAAGGCAATTATAGTCAATGAACTAATCACTGATCATAATCTTGATGTGATTGGCCTGACTGAAACATGGCTTAAGCCTGATGAATTTACTGTTTTAAATGAGGCCTCACCTCCTGGCTACACTAGTGACCATATCCCCCGTGCATCCCGCAAAGGCGGAGGTGTTGCTAACATTTACGATAGCAAATTTCAATTTACCCAAAAAAATGACGTTTTCGTCTTTTGAGCTTCTAGTCATGAAATCTATGCAGCCTACTCAATCACTTTTTATAGCTACTGTTTACAGGCCTCCTGGGCCATATACAGCGTTTCTCACTGAGTTCCCTGAATTCCTATCGGACCTTGTAGTCATAGCAGATAATATTCTAATCTTTGGTGACTTTAATATTCACATGGAAAAGTCCACAGACCCACTCCAAAAGGCTTTCGGAGCCATCATCGACTCAGTGGGTTTTGTCCAACATGTCTCTGGACCCACTCACTGTCACAGTCATACGCTGGACCTAGTTTTGTGGTGGATCTTAATGTTTTTCCTCATAATCCTGGACTATCGGACCACCATTTTATTACGTTTGCAATTGCAACAAATAATCTGCTCAGACCCCAACCAAGGAACATCAAAAGTCGTGCTATAAATTCACAGACAACACAAAGATTCCTTGATGCCCTTCCAGACTCACTCTGCCTACCCAAGGACGCCAGAGGACAAAAATCAGTTAACCACCTAACTGAGGATCTCAATTTAACCTTGCGCAATACCCTAGATGCAGTTGCACCCCTAAAAACTAAAAAAAATTCTCATAAGAAACTAGCTCCCTGGTACACAGAAAATACCCGAGCTCTGAAGCAAGCTTCCAGAAAATTGGAACGGAAATGGCGCCACACCAAACTGGAAGTCTTCCGACTAGCTTGGAAGGACGGTACCGTGCAGTACCGTAGAGCCCTTACTGCTGCTCGATCATCCTATTTTTCTAACTTAATTGAGGAAAATTCCTTTTTGATACTGTCGCAAAGCTAACTAAAAAGCAGCATTCCCCAAGAGAGGATGACTTTCACTTTAGCAGTGATAAATTCATGAACTTCTTTGAGGAAAAGATTATGATTATTAGAAAGCAAATTACGGACTCCTCTTTAAACCTGCGTATTCCTCCAAACCTCAGTTGTCCTGAGTCTGCACAACTCTGCCAGGACCTAGGATCAAGAGAGACGCTCAAGTGTTTTAGTACTATATCTCTTGACACAATGATGAAAATAATCATGGCCTCTAAACCTTCAAGCTGCATACTGGACCCTATTCCAACTAAACTACTGAAAGAGCTGCTTCCTGTGCTTGGCCCTCCTATGTTGAACATAATAAACGGCTCTCTATCCACTGGATGTGTACCAAACTCACTAAAAGTGGCAGTAATAAAGCCTCTCTTGAAAAAGCCAAACCTTGACCCAGAAAATATAAAAAACTATCGGCCTATATCGAATCTTCCATTCCTCTCAAAATTTTTAGAGAAGGCTGTTGCGCAGCAACTCACTGCCTTCCTGAAGACAAACAATGTATACGAAATGCTTCAGTCTGGTTTTAGACCCCATCATTGCACTGAGACGGCACTTGTGAAGGTGGTAAATGACATTTTAATGGCATCGGACCGAGGCTCTGCATCTGTCCTCGTGCTCCTAGACCTTAGTGCTGCTTTTGATACCATCGATCACCACATTCTTTTGGAGAGATTGGAAACCCAAATTGGTCTACACGGACATGTTCTGGCCTGGTTTAGATCTTATCTGTCGGAAAGATATCAGTTTGTCTCTGTGAATGGTTTGTCCTCTGACAAATCAACTGTAAATTTCGGTGGTCCTCAAGGTTCCGTTTTAGGACCACTATTGTTTTCACTATATATTTTACCTCTTGGGGATGTTATTCGAAAACATAATGTAAACTTTCACTGCTATGCGGATGACACACAGCTGTACATTTCAATGAAACATGGTGAAGCCCCAAAATTGCCCTCGCTAGAAGCATGTGTTTCAGACATAAGGAAGTGGATGGCTGCAAACTTTCTACTATTAAACTCGGACAAAACAGAGATGCTTGTTCTAGGTCCCAAGAAACAAAGAGATCTTCTGTTGAATCTGACAATTAATCTTAATGTCAAATAAAACTGTGAAGGACCTCGGCGTTACTCTGGACCCTGATCTCTCTTTTGAAGAACATATCAAGACCATTTCGAGGACAGCTTTTTTCCATCTACGTAACATTGCAAAAATCTGAAACTTTCTGTCCAAAAATGATGCAGAAAAATTTATCCATGCTTTTGTCACTTCTAGGTTAGACTACTGCAATGCTCTATTTTCCGGCTACCCGGATAAAGCACTAAATAAACTTCAGTTAGTGCTAAATACGGCTGCTAGAATCCTGACTAGAACCAAAAAATGTGATCATATTACTCCAGTGCTAGCCTCTCTACACTGGCTTCCTGTCAAAGCAAGGGCTGATTTCAAGGTTTTACTGCTAACCTACAAAGCATTACATGGGCTTGCTCCTACCTATCTCTCTGATTTGGTCCTGCCGTACATACCTACACGTACGCTACGGTCACAAGACGCAGGCCTCCTAATTGTCCCTAGAATTTCTAAGCAAACAGCTGGAGGCAGGGCTTTCTCCTATAGAGCTCCATTTTTATGGAACGGTCTGCCTACCCATGTCAGAGACGCAAACTCGGTCTCAACCTTTAAGTCTTTACTGAAGACTCATCTCTTCAGTAGGTCATATGATTGAGTGTAGTCTGGCCCAGGAGTGGGAAGGTGAACGGAAAGGCTCTGGAGCAACGAACCGCCCTTGCTGTCTCTGCCTGGCCGGTTCCCCTCTTTCCACTGGGATTCTCTGCCTCTAACCCTATTACAGGGGCTGAGTCACTGGCTTGCTGGGGCTCTCTCATGCCGTCCCTGGAGGGGGTGCGTCACCTGAGTGGGTTGATTCACTGTTGTGGTCATCCTGTCTGGGTTGGCGCCCCCCCCTTGGGTTGTGCCGTGGCGGAGATCTTTGTGGGCTATACTCAGCCTTGTCTCAGGATGGTAAGTTGGTGGTTGAAGATATCCCTCTAGTGGTGTGGGGGCTGTGCTTTGGCAAAGTGGGTGGGGTTATATCCTTCCTGTTTGGCCCTGTCCGGGGGTGTCCTCGGATGGGGCCACAGTGTCTCCTGACCCCTCCTGTCTCAGCCTCCAGTATTTATGCTGCAGTAGTTTATGTGTCGGGGGGCTGGGGTCAGTTTGTTATATCTGGAGTAATTCTCCTGTCCTATTCGGTGTCCTGTGTGAATCTAAGTGTGCGTTCTCTAATTCTCTCCTTCTCTCTTTCTTTCTCTCTCTCGGAGGACCTGAGCCCTAGGACCATGCCCCAGGACTACCTGACATGATGACTCCTTGCTGTCCCCAGTCCACCTGGCCATGCTGCTGTTCCAGTTTCAACTGACCTGAGCCCTAGGACCATGCCCCAGGACTACCTGACATGATGACTCCTTGCTGTCCCCAGTCCACCTGGCCATGCTGCTGCTCCAGTTTCAACTTCCACCTGACTGTGCTGCTGCTCCAGTTTCAACTGTTCTGCCTTATTATTATTCGACCATGCTGGTCATTTATGAACATTTGAACATCTTGGCCATGTTCTGTTATAATCTCCACCCGGCACAGCCAGAAGAGGACTGGCCACCCCACATAGCCTGGTTCCTCTCTAGGTTTCTTCCTAGGTATTGGCCTTTCTAGGGAGTTTTTCCTAGCCACCGTGCTTCTACACCTGCATTGCTTGCTGTTTGGGGTTTTAGGCTGGGTTTCTGTACAGCACTTTGAGATATCACCTGATGTACGAAGGGCTATATAAATAAATTCGATTTGATTTGATTTGATCATGAGCATTCTGACCGGTTGAATCACCTCTTGGTACGGCAACTGCTCGGCTTCCGACCGTAAGGCACTACAGAGGGTAGTGCGTGCGGCCCAGTACATCAATGGGGCCAAGCCAAGACTCCAGTCACCCAATTCATAGACTGTTCTCACTGCTAACGCACGGTAAGTGGTACCGGAGCGCCAAGTGTAGGTCCAAAAGGCTCCTTAACAGCTTCTACCCCAAAGCCATTAGACTGCTGAATAATTAATAAAATGGCCACCCGTACTATTTGCATTGACACCTGCCTCCTGCCCAATTGTTTTTACATTGCTCCTTTCACTGTTTATTATCTGTGCATCGTAACTTCACCCCTACCTACTGTACATGTACAAATTACCTTGCCTAACCAGCACCCCCGCACATCGACTCGGTACCGGTGCCCACTTTATATAGCATCATTATTGTGATTTTATTGTGTTACCTTTAAAAAAAAAAAATGTTTTTAGTTTATTTAGTAAATATTTTCTTAACTCTATTTTCTTAAAACTGCATTGTTGGTTAAGGGCTTGTAAGTAAGCATTTCACGGTAAGGTCTACCTGTTGTATTTGGCGTATGTGATAAATAACATTTAATTTTATTTTACATACATGTACATAGTACTTAAATCAATCACCTAACCAAAACTATATGTACATATTACCTCAGTCAATCACCCTAACTACCTTGTACCCCAGGACACTGACTCGGTACCGGTACTCCTTGTATTTAGTGCTATTTTTTTGTGTAACAATTTATTTTGTATCTATTTGTAAATGTTCGTACTTTTTAACTGCATTGTTGGGAAAGGGCTAGTAAGTAAGTATGCTGAGGAGTATTTCTGTCTGTAATAAAGCCCTTTTTGGGGAAAAACTCATTCTGATAGGCTGGGCCTGGCTCCCCAATGGGTGGATCTGGCTCCCAAGTGGGTGGTGCACCCCTGCCCAGTCGGGAAATCCATAGATTAGGGCCTAGTGAATGTATTTCAATTGACTGATTTCCTTCTATGAACTGTAACTCAGAAAAGTATTTTAAATTGTTACATATTGCGTTTATATTTTTGTTCAGTATATTTAATTTCAGACATGCTTCACAAAAAAACTAAAAACAATTCAAATTAATACTGAAATATTTACTATGCAACAAACATGACAGGAAAAACAAAACAAAAGAATGACCAAATCTGAATGGCTAAAAAGCCACCTAAGGAAAAGCAAATCTAAAATGGTATGTTTTAAGATCTCTTTGAAATATGTCCACAGTTTCGGCCCACCTCAGGTTTTTCTGGCAGGCTATTCCAGAGGCTGGGAAAAAGAATGACTAAAGGCTGCCTCTCCATGCCTCTTGATCCTAGGCTTTGGGATAGTTAAACGGCCAGTGCCAGAGGACCTGAGAGACCTACTGGGTACATAACTGAAAAGCATGTCTGACATGTATTGGTGTGCACAGTCGTGGATTGATTTAAAAACCAACAGAAGAATCTTTAAATGATTTCTAAAACTCACAGGCAGCCAGTGCAGAGATCTTAAAATTGGTGTAATGTGTGCTCTGGTCTTGCTAAGTACCCTTGCTGTAGCATTCTGTATCTTTTGCAGTTGACCAATGGCCTTCTTGGGTAGACCAGACAGGAGAGCATTACAGTAGTCAAGCCGGCTTGTTATAAAAACATGGATGAGTCTGTCTGTATCAGCCTGATAGAGAAACAGCCGCACCTTGGAAATGTTCCTCAGTTGGTAAAAAGCTATTTTGGTCACATTCCTAATGACTGATTAGAAATTGAGTTCAGAATCTTAAATACTGTAACACCTAGGTTTTTTACCTGGTGTTTCATTTTTATTGCCATGAATTAAACTTTGCTGCCAGAATCTCTCTGTGCTTTAGCTCCAACAATCTCGCTGTGACTTGAGCTCCCGAGTGGCGCAGTCTAAGGCACTGCATCTCAGTGTCACTACAGCCACCCTGGTTTGATTCCAGGCTGTATCACAACTGGCTGTGATTGGGAGTACCATAGGGGGGTCCACAATTGGCCCAGCATTGTCCAGATTTGGTCAGTGTAGACTGTCATAGTAAATAAGAATGTGTTCTTAACTGACTATCTGGTTAAATAAGCACCATGTTCTTGGCACTTATTTAGGGATTAGGGTTTCTTCTGGACAGGGCCTAACTATACTGGCCAAATAAGTATATCTAGAGAAATCCCTTATTTGGACAGTGGTTACAGTGTTTGACATTGGTGCTGGTCACCCTACTCTCACATTCTTAGCAATTATACAGTACCAGTCAAAAGTTTGGAAACACTCATTCAAGGGTTTTTCTTTATTTTTCTTATTTCTTACATTGTAGAAAAATAGTGAAGACATCAAAACTATCATGTAGTAACCAAGAAAGTTTTAAACAAATCAAAATATATTTTATATATGAGATTCTTCAAAGTAGCCACCCTTTGCCTTGATGACAGCTTTGCACACTCCTGGCATTCTCTCAACCAGCTTCATGATTTAATCACCTGGAATGCATTTCAAATAACAGGTGGGCCTTGATAAAAGTTTGTTTGTGGAATTTCTTTCCTTCTTAATGCGTTTGAGCCAATCAGCTATGTTGTGACAAGGTAGATAGAAGATATCCCTATTTGGTAAAAGACCAAGTCCATATTATGACAAGAACATCTCAAATAAGCAAGGAGAAATGACAGTTCATCATTACTTTAAGACATGAAGGTCAGTCAATCTGGAAAATGTCTAGAACTTTTAAAACATTTTCAAGGGCAGTTGCAAAAACCATCAAGTGCTATGATGAAACTAGCTCTCATGAGGACTGCCACAGGTAAGGAAGACATAGAGTTACCTCTACAGAAGAGGATAATTAGAGTTCATTAGAGTTACCAGCCTCAGAAATGGCAGCCCAAATAAATACTTCACAGAGTTCAAGTCACAGACACATCTCAACATCAAGTCACAGAGGAAACTGCATGAGTCAGGCCTTCATGGTCGAATTGCTGCAAAGAAACCACTATTAAAGAACACCAATAAGAATAAGGGACTTGCTTGGGCTTGCTTGAGTCCAAATTTGAGATGTTTGGTTCCAATCGCTGTGTCATTGTGAGACGCAGAGTAAGTGAACGGATGATCTCCGCATGTGTGATTCCCACCGTGAAGCATGGAGGAGGAGGTGTGGGGGTGCTTTGCTGGTGACACTCTTGGTGATTTATTTAGAATTCAAAGGCACACTTAACCAGCATGGCTACCACAGGATTCGAAAGCGATTTTCCACCCCAACTGGTTCGCGCTTAATGTGACTATCATTTGTTTTTCAATGACCCAAAACACACCTCCTGGCTGTGTAAGGAATATTTGACCAAGGAGAGTGATGGAGTGCTGCTTCAGATTATCTGGCCTCCACAATTACCCGACCTCAACCCAATTGAGATGGTTTGGGATGAGTTGGACTGCAGAGTGAAGGAAAAACAGCCAACAAGTACTCAGCATATGTGGAAACTCCTTCAAGACATTTGGAAAAGCATTCCTCATGAAGCTGGTTGAGAGAATGCCAAGAAGGTGTAAAGATGTCATCATGGCAAGAGTGGCTACTTTGAAGAATCTAAAATCTAAAATATATTTTGATTTGTTTAACACTTTCTTCCTACATGATTCCATATGTATTATTTCATAGTTTTTACAATGTAGAAAATAGTCAAATAAAGAAAAACCCTTGAATGAGTAGGTGTGTCCAAACTTTTGGCTGGTACTGTATGTTAATGTCATTATAAGGCAACAGTTACAACACACCTATCTGATCTAATTAGAATGCGTTTGTCATTTGGCAGATTGCTATAGACCCAGGTATTTTCTAAAATAGCAATGTCGCCAAAAATGATCATTTGTGACGTGTAATGGAAATGACAGACATAGGAAAAAATGTGTAAAGAGCGGTGACACCATTACTCTATGCAACCAAGTGTGACATGTTTTGCTATGGCCCTGGGTTGTTTTGAGCTTGTTCCTGCTAGTTAATATAGTGTTATAGTCAGACATGAGTTATCTATTACCATCATAGCTGCATCCATTATACATTTGTGCCTCAACTATTAAAATCATACCCATAACATGATGCAGCCACAACTATACTTGATAATATATATATATTTTTTTACCTTTATTTAACCAGGCAAGTCAGTTAAGAACACATTCTTATTTTCAATGACGGTCTGGGAACAGTGAGTTAACTGCCTGTTCAGGGGCAGAACGACCTTGTCAACTCGGGGGTTTGAACTCGCAAACTTCCGGTTACTAGTCCAACGCTCTAACCACTAGGCTACGCTGCCGCCCCATATGGAGAGTGGTAGTCAGTAAAGTGTTCTATTGGATTTGCCCCAAACATAACACTGTATTCAGGACAAAAAGTTGCTTTGCCAATTATTTTGCAGTATTACTCTAGTGTCTTGTTGCAAACAGGATGCATAATTTGGAATATTTTGATTCTTTACAGGCTTCCGTCTTTTCACCCTGTCAATTAGGTTAGTATTGCAGAGTAACTACAATGTTGTTGATCCATCCTCAGTTTTCTCCTATCACAGCCAATAAACTGTTTTAAAGTCACCAGTGGCCTCATGATGAAATCCCTGACTGGTTACCTTCCTCTCCGGCAAGTTAGGAAGGACGCCTGTATCTTTGTAGTGACTGGGTGTTTTGATACACCATCCAAAGTGTAATTAATAACTTCACCATGCTCAAAGTGATATTCAATGTCTGCTTTTTTTCTTTTTTTAACACATCTATCAATAGGTGTTCTTCTTTGTGCGGCATTGAAAACCTCCTTGATCTTTGTGGTTGAATCTGTATGTGTGGGGTACAGAGATTAAGTAGTAATTCAAAATAATGTTAAACACTATTATTGCACACAGAGTCCATGCAACTTATTGTAGGACTTGTTAAGCAAATATTTTACTTATTTAGACTTGCCATAACAAATGGGTTGAATGCCTATTGACTCAGGACATTTCAGTATTTTTTTTTTTTTATACATTTGTAAAAATGTAATTCCACTTTGACGTTATGGGATATTGTGTGTAGGCCAGTGACAAACACATCTAATTTGAATACATTTTACATTCCGGCTGCAACAAAGCAAAATGTGGAAAAAGTTAAGTGGTGTGAATAGTTTCTGAATGCACTGTAAGACAGAACGTTACTTAAGCCAAAAACGAAAGTAGGGTGGTTGGTCTGGGTGGATGGGTCAGCGTATAACGCAAACGTCTAGCACGGGGGTTTCGAATCTTATCACGGACAACTTTAGCATTTTAGATAATTAGCAACTTTGCAACTGCTTTTTTGTGTGTTACTTTGCAACTAGCCTACTTAGCATGTCAGCTAACTCCTAACCTTAACCCATAACCCTTAGCCTAGCTAACGTTAGCTACCTAGCCAAGGAATTAGAATTCGTAACATTTAATACATTTTGCAAATTCATAACATATTCTATGAATTGCAATTCGTAGCATGTTGTACCAATTTAAATGTGTAACATAACTTGTAATTCATAACATATCATACAAAATGGATGATGGACATCCACAAATTAAAATCGAATCCAAGTTTATTTGTCACGTGCGCCGAATACAACCTGTGTCGACCTTACAGTGAAATGCTTACTTACAGGCTCTAACCAATAGTGCAAAAAAGGTATTAGGTGAATGTTAATATAAATGAATACATATATAAACATATTACATATCATACTAATTGGTGTGTCCCGGATTTATGTATCTATGTTACATATACCCCTGAGTCCAGGTTAATGCCACATAGGCCCTTTTCAAAGGGATTAGTTGGTTTTTAGGGGCAGTTGCTCTTTAAAGGTAGTTTTATTATCATAGTCAATATACAGCAATATAAATCATAAATAAACAGTCAAATTAACATTTAGAATACAAAACATTTAGAATAATTTAGAATGATACTGCCACTGGAATACTGTGTCATGCAATCTTCAAAGCATTATGTTATCTAGGCTATGGAGAATGGGTGGGGCTCATATCCCCTCCACAGGCAAGCTCATGTAGGTCGTTTAAATTGAAATACACAATGCACTGTTATCCAGTTTTAATTGATATAAAGCATATGCAACAAGTTCCTAAAGCTCCTAATCAATGGAAAAGTGTCTTAAAAACAGTTTAAAAAACCACTGAAATCGTTGCAATTTTCAGTCTATTTTCCAAGATATAGTCTACATTAACTTCTGAAATTGAGTTGGCATAAGTTTCAAATCTCACAATGCAAAAGAAAATCTATTTAAATACATCTCATGATTTTTATATTAGTTACAGCATTCCACAACATACCTGAGTCTGAGTGTCTTGGTCTGGCAAGATCTCGAAAATAGTATATAAAATCCACACAGTTGTCGTTTTGCACTTCGCCCCTAGAACAGAGATCCGACAGCAGTTCCAGAGCCTTTCGAAAAATCTCGTCCTCTCTGTCTCCAGGCATTTCCCACCAGCATCCTTCTTAATAATGAAGGGCTCTCCGGCAGCTCCACAACACTCCTAACGCCTACAGTATCTAGACCCCGATTCCAGGCGCCTGGCGCATTCAGTTATCCCAAATATCACTTTTGCCTACACCAGCATTACGCAAGCGAAGAGTGGCTAAACTCTTTATCCAACGAAGTTTTCCTCTGAAATATGACTTTAGTTAAGCCTATGTCAAAACTTTGTATTCTATCTTGAATATATTTTAAGTCTTAGAATTGTACCACTGGTTGAATCCATCCACTGGAATTTGCTGTCCTCCGTTGCGTTGTGTGTTGTGCGGTGTCCACTAGACTGTGGTGCTGAATTACTGAGCTGTGCTCCTCAAGGTCTTAAATGAATGGCTTTGACTGCGTGCAATTATTTTCCAATGCACACTCACAGGAATCTCCGTTCTGCCTACCCACGGTACCCTGCACTATCGTTCCCTGCAGAGCCAGGGATGGAACAGGCAATAAAAACACAGACATTTTGGTGAATCATTCTTTCAAGGTTTGTTATTAATTGATGAGTTGTGGATTTTTATTGTGACAGAAGGCTGCTTTCCATGTTTAACAATTAACTAGAGCTTTGATCAACCTGGCATTTCTGTGTTAAAAAAAAATACAGCCCATCTAGCACGTACCGTTCTGGGAACCATATGTTTCTTAGAGCTTGGTGAGAGCATGGTTGTCCTATGTTTGTTTTTTTGCATACAACCTCCCCACAACTTTCCGGGAATGATGTAGGATAGTTGCTTAACGAAAAACATAATTTTCTTGTTATTTCATTACTTTAACAGAATGTTTCCTAAACATTTAAACACGGTTACATTTAAAAAGAAATGTGGTAATATTCTAGGAACGTTCTCCAACTGGTTTGACATCGAGAATGTTCTCAAATAGTTCAGAGAACGTTAAAGAAACAACGTTCTTCTGTGGGTTCTACTTTAAGTTCTACTTTAAGTCATGTTCTCAAATTGTTCTGAGAACGTAATAAAAACGTTCAATAAAAATGACAGGAAAACTTTAGTAACTTTCAGAGCACGTTCCAAGAATGTTATTTAAAAACATATACATTCCATTCTCAGCATCAACAAAACTCTCTCTATCCTCAAAATTGTTCAGTGTGTTCAGGTGTGTTGGCTGTGCTCAATAATTGGCCACACCTGATCTTAATGAGTGCTTGTATACTTAAAAAAAAGGGGGGGGGGGGGGGGGGGGGTGATTGGATAGACAAAAATTAACAGCTTTGTATGTGTAAAACAATATGGCATGCTAGCTCCATCCTGGTTGAACAAGAGATAATAGGTTCAAATCTCACTGATGCCTTGTCAGAATAAAAAAGAAGTGTGTTTGCATGATTAATGCCTAAGGAACTGCATTGTGTGTTCTATCTGTGCTTGGAGTAATAAAAAAAAGCTCATTCCAAATAAGATAGCAGTGCTTACAAGGTTTTACTGAAACATTAAGTGAACATTTTAAGGAAGTTACTCAAAACATTAAAATAACCTATCGTTTCTGTTCTCATAGCGTTAATAAAACCTCCCAGGAACACTTTCAAGGAACCAGAGTAAAACGTTCTCAGAACCTCCCTGCAACCTAAAAATAAACATTCCCAGAACAAGCAAAACTTCTGACTGGACGAAAATGGTTCATATAAGGGGATATCTTTACATGACATGTTTTTGATATTCTGCAGAATTACAGACCATTTCCAAAGTATATTTTGACTTTTGAATATGCACCACATCATGACAAATTCTGAATTCATGTGTCGTTTAGACATATTTGATATTGGGATTACTCAAAAAATCCACATGGAAATTTCCTATGGCCGGATATGGACTCATTCAATATCCTGAGATAATGTATGTGACACCCTATTTTCTCTCTTCATGTTGACAAATACTAACTGTTTACATCACATACAGTATCTGTGTTTTCTCAGCACATTCAAGATATGAAGCTATATTGAGGCATGCTTCTCTTGGCTGAGGTCCATATATGAATCTTGATATGCTTTTTGATATGCTGAAAATAAGGACAATTTCTGATGCATTTCTGAGTTTATGAAATCCATATTTTTCACCAATGAACAAATCATTTTTGGACATCACACTTGGTATTGACTCCTTAGATATCCTAAGACAGGCCTATGTGGAGATCTTATTTTCTCTATATGGTGACAAATACTGACAATAGGCCTACACAGTATATGTTCTCAGCACATACAATGCATATGCTCTTGACTGAGGTCCATATCAGGATCTTGATATGCATTTTTATATGTTAAATAAGGACAATTTATAATGCTTATTTGAGTTTTGAGGACATGCTCAATAATTTGGCAAATATGAAATCCATATAATGCGTTCAGACACTAGCTGATCATTTTGGTATTCACTCTGGATAAAGGCTTGCAAACCGCAAGGTAAAAGCACTCAACAATCACATATTTTCTGCTATGGGGTTCCAACTGTCCTTTTAGAATTTGGGTAACACAAATACGTGTGTTAACTGTGTGAGGTCGAACTGACAACTGGAGAAACAAATAAGTGAGATGTTTTATCTTAGTAACTAGAACCAAGAATGTTGGCTAATTTGGTCAGCGGCCGGTAAGGCTAGCTAGCTAGGCTTGATAGGGCAGTAAAGCTAACTGGTAGCCTAATTAGCTAACAAATAACAAAATTGCCCTTTTACCCCTATCAAGCCTCAAGGTGACAGCTAACTTTAAAAAATGTTTAGGTGTATTTTGTAATACTGGTTAATATGGCTAGCTAACTAAATTAGCCAGCTAGCGAACTAGCAAGTTGGCTAGCTAGATAGTTTGTTCCAGTTAGCTTTCTCGCCATGAATTAAGTAGGTAGAGTAGCTACCTTGTGGTATGGCTATGTGAAATGACAATATTTTCTTGAAATGTCAACACCATTTTGATTCATGATTTAAACATTGACAGTTTGGAGTGGACCACAGACCAATACTACTACCACCTTTGGTCTGGACTGTGAAGGATGACCGCTGATGACCCAATCTGCACCCATGGCATCCATAACAAACAGGGCAGGCAGGGGTATTGAGGGTGCACAATTTTTATTTTCTGTAAAATAAATAAAATACATTTTTTGGCCTACGTTTGCATCTTTAGAGCAAACGTGTTGTGATTGGAGCTCTGGATTTGCTATGCATTCTTTAAAAATAAATAGATGTGCTTTTGGAAATAGCAACTGGGATTAAATATGACAATGTTTGCCTTTCCATTCCTGGTATAGTCTTCTGCTAAGTATATGGTGCAAATGTGTGCTCAGATATGTGAAGGAGCACAATCATTTTCGGGTGCCTGAACATGTAAAATAATTTGGGGCGCTGGACATTTCATGAGTCAGATTTAGCTTGTTTTAGATGAGACATATGGGGATGACTATTACATATCAAGGATATCTATTAAAATTATGCATTTAAAAAAATGCATTCAGGTAATGACTAAAGATATCATACATTTCTGAAAATATGTGGATTCGTTTAAAGGCTTATATATGTCAGCATGTTGACACAACCTTTCTGGGTTTAATATTCTACGAATATGTAAATGGATGCAGGCGCATCAGGTGGTTTTGTTGTTGAACGTGTCTCACCACCATCTCACTGGACTCACATGGTAGCAGGGAGATTTCTGAGGTCCGGATTAGATGCATGTAGAAACTCTTCCATTGCAGAGAATATCCTAGCTCGTATATGAGATTAAGGACATGTGTATCTGGAGCATGTCTACTCTATATATCTTAGTAAATTTCAGATATCAGTAAATATATAGTTAAAGATATCCCCTGATATTGACCCTTTTCGACCCAGTGTCTGTTCTCAGAATGTTTAAAAAGCATTCCGTTTTACCGTTAAGAAAACGTATGGCTTCGTTCCCACAACCAATGTGAAACCAAAAACAACTTCCAAGGACCCAAATGTGCTAGCTTGGAGTATAAATATTTTTTTCAATAGTTTCTTCTTTTGACCCCAGTTGGTAATCCACCGTATGTGTCACGTTCTGACCTTAGTTCTTTTGTTTGTTTTAGGTAGGTCAGGGTGTGAGTTAGGGTGGGTTGTCTATGTTCGTTTTTCTATGTTGTCTTTTGTGTTTGGCCTGGTATGGTTCTCAATCAGAGGCAGGTGTCGTTAGTTGTCTCTGATTGAGAATCATACTTAGGTAGCCTTTTCCCACCTGGTTGGGGTGGGTGATTGTTTCCTGTTTTGTTGTCTGTGTCACCATTCAGGACTGTTTTGGTTTTCATTCACTTTGTTATTTTTGTATTTTGTCGTGTTCAGTGATTATTAAAGTATCATGGACACTAACCACGCTGCGTATTGGTCCGATCCGTGCTACTCCTCCTCAGACAAAGAGGAGGAAATCCGTTACAGTATGTAAAATATGTTGGCAATTTGAACTGTGTTTGAAGCCCCTTGACAAGGCCTTCAATTAAAGGTCACCTACCCTTTAGAACCAACTTCTATGGTTTTAAACGGCCTATGTGGCATCGATAAGATCCAGAAACACTCATTCTAGTGTCAAACTGACTGTAGATATGATCATTTTTATCATAAAGTTTGGTCATAATGTGAGTTTGTCGAAATTTACTGGGGGGTTGGTTATGGATTACATACATACTCAATTTTGCCAATGATGCCCAATTGCCCAGAGAGAACACGTTGTGGTCCACCCCCATCTGCCATGTGGATATTTGTTGACAAGTCTGCATATGGGTGCAACGCACACATATTTCGCTGGGCAAATAGGAATGAAAATGGACTTTCATAAAGTTGGTACCAATGCATTTCAACAATATTGCCAGATGGCCAGGAATGGATTACATCCAACAAAGTCACTTTTGATGCCTGTCAACCATCAAACCCCTAGTGTTGGTGAGTACGTTAGCTAAGTATATAGCGGGTACTAGCTAGCTAGTAGCTACTTTTGGTTATAAAACATTATGTGATTATTCTAGCGAGACAATTTAATGATGATACCACAGGTGAAAGGGGAACAATACTGTAGCTAGCTAAATACATCAAGCTGACGTGTAATGTGATGTAGCATGTCAGAGAAAGATGTGCGTAGCTCACGTTAGCTAGCTACCTTGCTAACAACAGCTAAATGTGGGCAGCAGTTAGCCTAGTGGTTAAGAGCATTGGGCCTTTCCAAAACTGTTAAGAATAATGTCTGTGAATATAACAGAACTGATATGGTGCCATTATTTTTAAATGGCTGTTTTTCCAATGAAAGCCTATTCACCATGTATAGGGATAGGACCCAGATTCCGTTCCCTATGGCTTCCACTAGTTGTGAACAGTCTTTATTCTGAAAAATGAGGGAGAATGACCACATTGAGTGAGTGGACCCTGGGATGTCCCCAGAGCTGGTTACTGAGCACGACCGAGAACGCGCCTTTCTTGATTTTCTTTTATATTGACAACGCTATTGTCCGGTTGAAATATCATTGATTATTTAGTCTAAAAACAACCTGAGGATTGATTATAAACATCGTTTGACATGTTTCTACGAACTTTATGGATACTATTTGGCATTTTCGTCTGCGTCTTGTGTCCGCATTTGAGCCATTGGATTACTGAACAAAACGCGCCAACAAAATTGAGGTTTTTGGATACAAAGAGGGACTTTATCGAACAAAACAAACATTTATTGTGTAACTGGGAGTCTTGTGAGTGCAACCATATGAAGATCATCAAAGGTAAGTGATACATTTTCTTGCTATTTCTGACTTTTGTGACTAATCTACTTGGCTGCTAACTGTTTGTTTTGTTAGCTGAGCACTGTCCTTAGACAATCGCATGGTTTGCTTTCGCCATAAAGCTTTTTTGAAATCTGACACGGCGGCTTGATTAACAAGTTAAGTTTTATTTTGATGTATTGCACTTGTGATTTCATGAAAGTTAAATATTTATAGTAATTTAATTTGAATTTGGTGCTCTGCAACTTCACTGGAAGATGTCGAGGTGGGACGCTCTAAGTTAATCCCCTACAACAACTCCTCCCCTGTGTCAATTAAGGCAGTACTCCACACCTCTCTGATTCAAAGGGGTTGGGTCAAATTTGTAACTAGGTCTTTGGCATTTAGAGTCAATACAGGGCAGGTACTTGGCTACTAGCTTGCTAGGATGTAGCCAGCTTGCTTTCAATAATTTTTCAACTCAGCTAGCCATAGCTAGCTAGCCAACTCATTTCAACTAGGCTCGGACAAAGATATGATGAATAACCCGGATTTGCAAGTTAGGTGGCTCGTTTTTTTTCTAGGGCAAAAAGAAATTGTACTTGTCTACTACAAATATAGCTATGGCTCTGGCACTCAGCAACGTTCACAGCTGGTTGCATAGTAACGGTGTCACCATCACCGGCCTGAATCCATTCTGTAGTTATACAACATGTGGGTCTAATCCTGAATGCTGATTGGTTAAAAGCGCAATCCAGCTGGTGTCTATTCCGCAAGTTCCACTGGCTAAATCTATGATGTTAAAATGCCTATTAACTCTGTTCCATCTGACTGCACAATCCACTGTTTCCTCAGCCCAGCCAAACAATCTATAAACTTGATCTCCACTATAAAAAGCATCTAGACATTATCTCAAATTTCTTTTAGACTAAGATTTGTGTAAACATTGCGACTGTCTCTCCGACATTTGCAACATTGTTTAAATATTTAAATTCAATCTCCAGCTGTCCCATAGTAATGAATGTGTCGCTAGTCGGGACTAGATAGACAGACAGGGAGCATTTCTCAACCAGTTGAAATCATGAATCAGCTGGCGTCATTTTTATGAATATATACAAAGAAATGTCAATTGAAAAAAAGTAAAACGAAATGAAGTTCAGCGAGTTTGCAGTCTTTCCAACTTCAGTTTGAAGTGCTTGTGTTAGCTGTGTTGTTGACTAGCTCCTCTGAACAACAGTGTCCTGTTGAGGAAGCACATTTTCTATGCCAGGCAGAATCACGCCTCATTAGCTCATTGTTAAGGGTGTATCCAAATAAATGTAGCTAGAAAACAGCTTAATGCAAATGCAGCTACTTTTCTGTTATTCTGGCTGCACATTTTGACGTGACTGTGGGTTAGTAGTAGTTGGCTAGCTAGCAAGCAAGGGATAATAACGTTGCCAGCCAGTATGGCAATGGAACATTTAGAATGAATGACTGGGTCGCGTCCATAGATACAGAACAAAAAGACTGAACGACTGGGTTGTGTCTCTAGAAACCGAACCGATAGAACGTGTCCAGCCTGCTTGGGTAGCACCCCTAGATTTGTGTCAGACTATATATGGTGGAAGGATGAAATAGTATGAATAAATTCATTAAAATAAAGTTAATGAAAATATGTCAATCATTTTTGAATCAGCACTATGAACAAAAAATCGACCAGGTTTTGTACATAACATTAGAATGAAATAAAATATCATCACTCAATAACATATAGTGAGAAAAATACGTTTCTCTATTTTGGAAGTCATTTATATGCTAAAAGAGGGACTGTAATTAAGTGATAATGCCTGAGAAGCCGGTGTTGGGAGGATATACTGGTATGGGTGTCGTTATGCCCGAGGCAAAGTCGAGGGCTGTCAAACCATGCCAATATATCCCCCAAACACCTGCTTCGAGGGTCAATATCAGGGGATCTCAGGGGATATCTTTAGCTATATATTTCCTCCTATCTGATATTTTATTAGAGATAAAGAGTAGACATGCTCCAGATACACATTTCCTTAATTTCATATACAGAGCTAGGATATTCTTATTTTTCTCACTATATGTTTCTTGAGTGATGATAGTTTATTTCTTCAAATGCTATGTATAAAACCTGGTGGATTTGTTGTTCATAGGGCTGAGCGATTACAAGTTTTTGAGGTTGGTTCAGTTTTAGGTTGATTATATAAACAATTTGTTTTCAATTTAGTTTTTTATTTGACATTGAATGCACTATGCATCATGTGGGTTGAATGCTGTAACAACACAGAATAAAACAATTAATAAAAGTCCCATGATGGTGGTAACTGCCCAGTTACTGCTTATCACTTATTAACCATCATTCATTCATATTACTTTACATTAAAAAAATATTTCAATTGTTGTGTATATTACATTTGTTTTATTTGAGGACTTTATTATTTATTCCAAGTCATCATCTCTATAGAGCTGCTGCCTATGCTGTCTGACAAAATCAAAGTAAATAAGGCATACTTTTATGACTGCTGAATACCAACTATCAATCACTTAGATCATGTATTTTCAGGGAGAGATACCTTCCGAAGCAACCACTGCTCTCAACTGACTAGTATCCCCTTTTCCTTTCCTTTCTCTATATCAACTTAATTTCCCACATTCTTCTCTCTTCTGTAGCAGTTGTAAAATAAACACAGACTGGACAAGTAGATGTGCAATTGGGGGGAGAGTTGGAGAATTAGAGGGAGCATATCTAAGGTCACACAGGACACCAGATAAGACAGGAGAATTACACCAGATATGACAGACTGACCCTTGACCCCTGGCACACAGACTATTGCAGCATAGTGGAGGGACATTGTCAAAAGTTACCCCCAGACAGACCAGGCAGGATATAACCCCACCCATTTTGCCAAAACACAGCCCCCACACAACCAAATGGATATCAACAGACCACTAAATTAATACCCTGAGATAAGGCTGAGTATAGCTCACAAAGGTCTCCCCCACAATAAGAGCCCAAGGACAGGAAGGATGGGAGAATGCGAGCAGGCCAGTGACTCCCCGTAATAGGATGAGAGGCAGAGAATCCCAGTAGAGAGAGAGTAGCCGACCAGGCAGAGACAGCAAGGGTGGTTCATCATTCCAGTGCCTTGCCGTTCACCTTCACACTCCTGGGCCAGACCACACTCAATCATAGGACCTACTGAAGAGATTATTCTTCAGTAAAGACTTAGAGGTTAAAACCAAGTCTACGTCTCTCACAGGAGAAAGCCCTGCCTCCAGCTGTTTGCTTAGAAATTCTATGAACAATAAGGAGGCCTGTGTCTTATGACAGTAGCGTACTGTACGTTAAGGTATGTGCGACAGGACAAAATCGGAGAGATAGGTAGAAGCAAGTCCACGTAATGCTTTGCAGGTTAGCAGGAAAACCTTGAAATCAAATACAAAGGCTAGCACGAGAGTAATATGGTCAACATTTTTTTGTTCAATTCAAGATTCTAGCAGCTGTATCTACCACTAGCTGAAGTTTATTTAGCGCCTTATCCTGGTAGCCAGAGAGTAGAGCATTGCAGTAGTCTAATCATGAAGTGACAAAAGCATTGGATTAGTTATTCTGCATCATTTTTGTACAAAAAGTTTCAGAATTTTGCAACATTACAAAGATGGAAAAATGCTGCTCTTGAAATATTTTTGATATATTTGTCAAAAGAGAGATCAGGGTCCTTCACAGTTTTATTTGAGAAGACTGTACAACCATCGAGATTCAATTTCAGATCCAACAGCAGATGCCTTTGTTTCTTGGGACCTAGGACTAGCGCCTCTGTTTTGTCCAGTATGCACTCCATCCTTCCTGCCACCTAACTGCACCTTTGCATAACCTGTAATGCATTACATAGATGGAAGGGACTTCATCACTCATTGGAGACTTGAAGACATAACCTCACCCAGAGAGCTGTGTATGTCCCGTGTGTGGTTAGACAGCCAAATCCTTAGATTTGGCCAAACAGACAAAAAGAACGCCATTCTAGTTCTGTTTGAAGAGTTGAAGTTGTACTCTTCACACAACTTATTTTTTATTTCCTAGGTAAGTGTAGGCGTACTGTCTTTATAAGCACATTAATTTGATATTTATAGCATGAAATGTTTTGTCTTTATAACACAAACACACCGATAATTTTTTAAAAATTAATAAATGGATCAATGTCCACCAGTATGAATATTAGTAGTTCTGGGATTTGTCCATTGTGAAAGCTCTGCTTTGGACCTAAAGAGAGATAAGACGAGACAAAACTAGCCAGTTATAGAATATTGTGTTGTAGGACAGGCATTCAACTCGCAGTTAGTATGTATTTACATGACACGATGAAACGTTGAAACTAAGTTGCAAGCTACTTTCGTAGCGAAGTGTTGTAGAACAAGTGTCTTATGAAACTTTCTATCTTGCCATAAGAAATATCAGCTAGATAGGATAACCAGCTGCAGCTATCACCAGTGGTTCTTCCTGTAAAAGTTACGTCATACTGCAGGACACCTTGTGGGCTGCCGCAAAATTCTAAGGCACGTTATTTAATTTTCAGCCATTGTTGCCATTAATGCTAGTTAGTGCTAGTTTGACCACCAGAGGGCATCTTTGAGAAGCATTTGATAGTCTTCAATATTGGCTGTACTAGAGAATTTAAAACCTTTTTGCTACAGAAAAAAAGGAAGAAGATCAAGCAAGCTGAGTCCCAAGCATCCCCTCAAACTCAATGTGTGGGGGGCAATTTCTCACCAGGGACAAGGCCCATATTTGATTTTTGATGCTGAGTTTAGCTATTTACAAAGCAAAAGGTACATACAATATTGTAGCCTACACCTCACGGACTGCTATGTGTTCCACAATAATTCACTGTTGCTTCCTTTTTCAGGTATCATGGCTCGAGATTTCTTTGAGGAAGAAATCATCAAGAGATTTGCTGAACCCTGTGTCAGAGAGGTGTTTCTGGGACCACAGTGTTTCTTTCAAGGTAGGATTATAGCAATATTTTGTTATGTTTAGGCCTATGTACATGTATATTTCTAGTGTTGTACCTAATGTTGGCTGTTGGGCTAAATGTATTTTTTTCTTCTCCAAATGCAGACAATGACCCAAAACACACTGCCGCCCGGGTATGCATTGCAAGTGACAAGGTGCCAGCAGAGTAAGTAGACCTTTATGTAGTAAAATACAACACCTACAGTATATAGGCCTACAGTATATCTACAAATATATTTTTATCTCTACATGTATAGGTCTCCTGATTTAAACCCAATCGAACTTGTTTGGCATCAACTGAAAACAGTAATACGTAACTCTGCCAAGCCTACAAGCTAAAATTAACTGGGCCATCAAGACGTTTTGGCTTGAGAAATTGATGATACAACAATACAACAAATACATTAATCATCTCAGCAAGGTCTTACAAGTGGTCGTGGAGCTGGGGGAAAGTGCAACTAAAACGTAGTTTAAATTAACATCTGCAGTTTGAATGTATTTTTTCTCAGTATTTTAATTAATGAAAGCAGAAAGATGTTGATGAAGAACTGCCAAATTGGGGGATTTTCACACCTACCGCAGCTGGGCAATGAAGAGTTGCCTGTCAATTCATAAACAATGTGCCATGGAATCTCTTCCCAAATATTTTTCAATCTATTTGGCTCTCCGAGGTCTTGAGTTAGAAATGTAACACTTTAGAGTAGTTAAGCATCAAAAACATCGCAAATTAGTAGATTTTCACACCTGCTGTAGCCGGGCTATGAGGAGTCTATTGTCCTGCCAATAGAAAACAGTGTTTGCATGATGGGCTACACCTGCTACAGTGCAGTACACCAGTGAAAAGCTGTTATCAAAATGCTTCCAGCTGTCCATTACTACCGTAAATAAAAAAACAGCATCTAGTTTACATTCTTTATCGTAACCAATGTCACAAATGTCATCAAATGTCATCTACCTTTCCAATTACTTTTAGAGTTTTGGATTTACAAATGTGCGCTGTTAGAATATCTAATAATGATAATAATGATAATAATAATAATAATAATAATGGCTTTGTAAATAGGGATGCATTATGAAAGGAAAATAACATGCACGAGAGACAGTGGCCCATAATGGCGCTGTACAACGTGACCAGTCAGGAGTAGGCTACAGTACTACAGTAAGAGAAAAATAATCCTAACATTTCCACACCATGATTGTAGTCTAACCAATACCTAAATGGAGATTAAGTGAAAATACAAATCTAATTGATTTATCAAGACCAGTCCCCATGCTTGTCTCAGAGCAGCGCTTTGCCTCTGAATGCTGTCTTTTTTGAATGAGTATTTTCCAGTAAGCAAAATTTATTTACCTTCATTAGTCTACTTTGTTCCAATATTTCTGTCATTCAGTGATATTTATTTCCATAGTAATTCATTATGGATCCATATGGAAAATGACATGCGCAAGAGATGATGGTAATATTTTTCCTTTTAGAGACTATAATACTTGGTGCGTAGGTCAGGAAAACCAAAATATTTCTTTATTAAAGACTATCAGAAAGAATATCGGTACTTATTTATTTTGATCCAAAGCCATGAATGAGTGAGTCACTCAGCTTTATGTAGGTGCCGAGGCTATATGACTGTGCCATCAACTTGATTATTTAGCAGACATCACTTGCTTATATTCAGTCAACACATATATCGTAAGAATATCATGGAATATAATTTAACATTTTAGTTTCTCTTAGAATAAAAACCTTAGTGTAACAACAGTTTTGTCACGCCCTGGTCTTAGTATTTTGTGTTTTCTATATTTATTTGGTCTGGCCAGGGTGTGACATGGGTTTATTTTGTGTTGTGTTTATGTATGGTTTTTTTTCGTAGGTTTTGGGATTGTGTCTTAGTGGGGTGTTCTAGCAAAGTCTATGGTTGCCTGAGGCGGTTCTCAATCAGAGGCAGGTGATTCTCGTTGTCTCTGATTGGGAACCATATTTAGGCAGCCATATTCTTTGAGTGTTTGGTGGGTGATTGTTCCTGTCTCTGTGTTTGGTGTCACAAGATAGACTGCATAGGTTTTCACGTTCCGTTTGTTGTTTTGTAGATTTAAGTTATTTCATGTATCGTTCATTTTCCATTAAAGAACATGAGTAACCACCACGCTGCATTTTGGTCCGACTCTACTTCGACGGAAGAAAGCCGTAACAAGTTTTAGGAAGTAAGAAACAAGTAGAAACAAAAAAATAAGTGTGCACATACAGGACAGAGGAATAGTAATTCTTACACTATTGTTCTACATTCAGTCACCTTCTTCATCCTCATCATTCAGTTAATTGAAATTACATTTTGAAGTTGTGCACAATTTCTATTTGGTTTATGTCGTCCATTCATTGTCAGAGACACATTAGCGCCTTGGGACACAAAAGCATAATCAGTGGCCTAACTCCCCCTTGTGGTGGTCTGCAGCAATGAAGCAGTGATGCAGGGTGCCATACTAAACCACAAATTACCTCTAAATCCCACAGCATAATCCTAAAACCTTTAGTTGTGCAACCACTGTAGCTAGCTAGCTGCTATCAGCTTGGCTAAACACAAGGTCAGTGCAGGCTTTAGCCTACACATAGAACTGAATTAGCTGACCATCTTGAGATGGAAAGTCGGTCAGGAGGGGAGAAGTCCTCAACTTCAAAAGTTTGTTCTCTCCACAGCAACACTAGCTTAGCTAACGTTGCTTTATTCACTACTTGCCTTTTTTGTTGTGATTGGCAAGGACACACCCAATAAACACCCACATCAAACTACACCTCCAAGACAACTCTTGTTTGCCTTCATTCATGGCCACTAGCATTTCTTAACGAGCGATGATGAAAACGAAGGCCAAATCAGGAAGTGCAGTCACCCTTTAAATGGATGTGATGTTAATTGACTTACCTGGATAAAGAATGGATAAAAAAATAAATTAAAACATGACCCTGTTCCCTATTTGTCACTTTGTAAAGATTCACTGCAGACCTTTCATAATTAAGCTAATTCAGGGAAAGGACAGTAAATGTCAGCTAGTTGGAAAATAAGCCTCACTAAATGAGCAAATAGAGGTCTCTTTCATGTTCCCTAACTATTCAACTTGTAAGATATCAAAGAAATGACTTTTGTAAAGGTATTCACTTGTAAAATGTCAAAGAAATGCACAGGAAAATATGTTTTTCATTCTCCAGCCTCTGTTATGAGTCAACTTGTGTTTGAAGTGCTTTTCTTGTTTCAAGTTAAACATGAACCATGCTCTCCTTTGAATGCACACCATACTATGGACCTACATTCTGTTTGTGCAGACTCATATTTATCGAAAAACACTGGCTTGTGTGAGTGTGTGTGTCTATATGTGTGCGTGTGTGTGAGATGTGCATGCGATGCAGTGTGCATTTGTGTGTGTGTGACCATTTATGTGTGCATTGCTTACATATGTATGCATGTACAAAGCCGTTCAGCTGCAAATGAATGATATTACAATTATGTCCGCAAGATGCAGAGCTACCACCCCATTTTTAATATAACTCACATGAAAGGTCACATTTTCTACATGTAATAGTTTGAAGACATCAAAACGTATCACCTGAAAGGGGTGGTGCCATACAGCAATAGGGCAGAGGTGAAGTTGTCTAATGGCGTCGTGCTAACAGGAAACTCACTGATGTATGATGAAGTATGATGCGATCAAACAGGGGTCTCTGGAGCCTTTGGCATGTGAGTTTGTTAGTTAGGGAGGATTTACTGAAGGCTTAGCTTCTCCCAGCTGCCTTGAGGAACAAAGGGTATCTGTTCCTCCTCACTGTGGATATGTCAATCAGTCACTGTTGTGATAGAGAAGCTCCTCTCGTGGTTTTGCCAAGGTCTTCAAGGTCTTCAGCCATGATGACAATAAACAGCAGAAAACTCTGATTCTGTTTATGTTGCTAACAGATGGATAATGAGTTGAGAACTTAGTCCAAAACAAAGCAGCCCTTTAAACTCTTGGCATTATGGTTCAGGAAGTGAGTGAGAGAAAAGACAGACTTCGTTGGTATGCAGAGCAGTCTCATTGGTGCCTTGCATCGGAATCCTCAGCCTTTTACTGATTGACAGTGATGCACTACCATACAAACAAACACCTGTATCATCACCTGGAAATATTCTGGAAATTGTGCTTCTGGAAAGCAATTTGGACTGTACATTTGAAAGACGTTTTGATTTCTCCACACCCAGATGTTTAGTGTGCAATACACACCAATAGTACAGTTGCCCAGCAGGAAGTTGTGGCTACATGCTGTGGGAAAAAATGGTTCGCTTTTCCTTTCCATATATCTGAGTCTGCCTTCTTGTCGTCTATGGCAACTAACAGACTGAAGAAAATCTAACTGTAGCTCTCTGCCAGTGTCCTTGTTGCTCTCACGTAAACAATGTATGTCTCTGAGAGGCAATAGAAATCAGAGAGAGAGACTAAAGCATAAGACATACACACCTCTCGCATCATGGAATGAAGACTAATGAGAGTGTGGTACAGAGGCTCCTCTGTCTCTGCTCCCACCTGTCACTGGGTCTCACTGTCACAAAATGGTGCCAATTAGACCATACATATGCAACCAAACATATAGGATCTTATAACCCATACATTTAAAGAGGAAATCTGCAGTTTAAACAAAAACATAGGTCCACAACGTCATTGATTTGGTAAACAGCTGCGAGACGGGGCTGGAGAAATGTAACCACTCTAAAATACACTATATATATAAAAGTAAGTGGACACCCCTTCAAATTAGTGGATTAGGCCACACTCGTTGCTGACAGGTGTATACATTCATGCACACAGCCATGCAATCTCCATAGACAAATATTGGCAGTAGAATGTATTATAGTAGAACTATTATAGGATGCCACCTTTCCAACAGGTAAGTTCATCAAATTTATGTCCTGCTAGAGCTGCCCCAGTCAACTGTAAGTGCTGCTATTGTTAAGAGGAAACATCTAGGAGCAACAATGGCTCAGCCGTGAATTGGTAGGCAACACAAGCTCACAGAAGGGCACCGCCGAGTGCTGAAGCATGTAGCGGGTAAGCATCTTCTGTTCTCGTTTGCAACACTCACTACCGAGTTCCAAACTGCCTCTGGAAGCAACATCAGCACAATAACTGTTCATCGGGAGCTTCCTGAAATGGGTTTCCATGGCCGAGTAGCCGCAACTTGACCTGAGCCTAAGATCACCATGTGCAATGCCATGTGTCGGCTGGAGTGGTATAAAGCTTCCCGCCGTTGGACTCTGGAGCAGTGGAAACGCGTTCTCTGGAGTGATGGATCATGTTTCACCACCTGGCAGTCCGACTGACAAAACTGGGTTTGGCGGATGCCAGGAGAATGCTACCTGCCCCAATGCATAGTGCCAACAAGTTGGGTGGAGGAAGAATAACGAACTGGGGCTGTTTTTCATGGTTCGGGCTTGGCCCCTTAGTTCCAGTGAAGGGAAATCTCTTTGAGGAAGGCTCTTTCCTGTTTCAGCATGACAATGCCCCCGTGCACAAAGCGAGGTCCATACAGAAATGGTTTGAGATCGGTATGAAAGAACTTGACTGGCCTGCACAGAGCCCTGACCTCAACCCCACTGAAAAAGCTGTTGTATCAGCAAAGGGGGGACCAACTCCATATTAATGCCCATGATTTTGGAATGAGCAGGTGTCCACATACATTTGTTAATGTAGTGTATAGACAGAGCTATGGATACAAGGACTGCCCATCCAAGATCAAAATGACAGTTTTAACCATGTTTTGAGGCTATACAGTGTTTGTTTATAATTACATTAATTACAAACAACAGAGTATATTATTGGGTCCCACTGTTGAGCTAAACTCATGAGACATGTTTAAGTTATGTTCTTCTAGAATCAATGGGTATATATCATTCATTTAAAGTGCTACAGATATAGGATCTTAACTTGAGCTAGTTTGCTACAGCAAGGATTTAACCCGGCAGCAACAGGAAATGTGAATTATTTTGTTAAATTACTAACTTCAGCAGCCTTTTTAATCCTCAAATACACTAGTATTTGCAACAGGAGGATCAAATTAAGATTCTACATCCTTAGTACAGAGACTGCATGGGCTCACTTAAATCAAAACTGCATTCCAGTATGTACACTGTAGCATGTATCTTATTTTTATAGTATACACAGTACATTGTATACAGTGTACACAATACTTATTTCTGTCATGATAGGATGTGTTTGCTGGCAAAGATACTGCATAAACTATGCTATGTCAGGTTTGATAACGTTTACAGTAACTATGGTGATCATTATACCTACCAAAATGTATTTAGGTCTATGGTAAGCTATTGGTGGTGTGTTTATCAAGTCAGTGTTATCATCATTGAGATGGGATTGCAATCAGTAGCAGTAGTGTTTGTGCTGTTGGCTACATCGTTGTTAAGGGTGTTGGATGTCTGAGCAATAAACAAAACAATACAACACAAAACAAAACAATTGCATGAACTAAGAGTTAATCATATCATGCTGCAATGTTGTTCCTAAGGTTGAGGATGTGAGGAATGGCATTCATATGGAGGCAGTGGTTTAAATGAAAGTACGCAGGGAGCTCTCATTAGCCTCAGATGAAAAATTATGACAGTGTGTTCACGTAATCACTTATTTCCTGTGTGACTAATAAGGATGCTCCCCCCCCCTGTGCTGCTAGGGGAGGTAATCATGATGCTCTGAGACAAGACTGGAGTTTCTCATAAGTCCCTGATGCTGGAGTGTTGATGCCCCGGGTGACAGATCTCATCAGAGGCGCTCCATGCACGGCAAGAGAAGCAGAGGCCCATTGCTTTGTGTCCATCCTCTGCAGTGGAGAAAAGCAATAACCACACAGGGATGTAGTACACTTAAGTGTGGGTGTGAATAGCTGAGAAGTGGTGGTCATAAGGACATAGAGGGCTGAGAGTCTAGGCGGAAAGGTTATGTTCTGCCTAAAGCTGCTGTTCACACATGACTCTGTGGTCATATCAGTTCAGAGAGCGAGAGTAGTCTCGGAAAATCACAGACCTAGGACAACAGCACTAGGTTTGGGAATCATGTCGGATTTTCTTGGCCTATTCAGGAAGGGTGCTCTTCAGAATTGACAGCTCTTCTAACAAATCACAAGTTCGGGCAGGTAGGGCTTAAAACCTGTTAAGGATAGGTGTTCTACTAGCGGAAACACCTGGCCAACAGCCAGTGAAATTGCAGAGCGCCAAATTCAAACAACAGAAATCTTATAATTAAAATTCCTAAAATATACAAGTGTTATACATACTTAAAGATAAACTTCTTGTTAATCCAACCACAGTGTCAGATTTCAAAAAGACTTTACGGCGAAAGCATACCATGCGATTATCTAAGGACAGTGTCCAGCTAACAAAACATTACATACATCTACCAGCCAAGTAGAGGAGTCACAAAAGTCAGAAATAGCGATAAAATTAATAACTTACCTTTGATGATCTTCATATGGTTGCACTCACAAGACTCCATGTTACACAATAAATGTTTGTTTTGTTCGATAAAGTCCCTCTTTATGTCCAAAAACATTTTGTTGATGCGTTTTGTTCAGTAATCCATTGGCACAACGATGTTTATAATCAATCCTCAGGTTGTTTTTGTCATAAATAATCAATAATATTTCAACCGCACAATATCTCCATCAATAGAAAAGGAAAAACAAGAAAGTCAAGCTCCCGGTCACACGCAGAAAACATCTCTGGAAATTTCCACTGTCCACTCATTGAAAGTGGTGTTTCTCCCTCATTTTTCAGAGTAAAAGCCTGAAACAATGCCCAAAGACTGGCCACGTGTAGTGGAAGCCATAGGGATCGTGAACTGGGTCATAAGTGGATAGGCTTTCAATGGAAAAACAGCCATTTCAAAATAATGGCATTTCCTGGATGGATTTTCCTCAGATTTTCGCCTGCCATATCAGTTCTGTTATACTCACAGACATTATCTTAACAGTCTTGGAAACGTTAGAGTGTTTTCTATCCAATACTACCATGCACCTGCATATCCTAGCTTCTGGTCCTGAGTAACAGGCAGTTTACATAGGGCACCTTATTCATCCAAACTACTCAATACTGCCCCTGTTCCCAGAAAGGTTTAAAGTAGTCTCCTCAGAAACATGACAGAGGCAGACACAATTCGGAAACAGAAAGCTAGGCAAATTTTTAACACAACCAGTCAGTGGTTGTAAGCTTGTATCTCTAAAATCATGGTGAATGCAAAACTTTTTACTTGCGAAATACTGTTATTGAAAATATCCTTCGCGAGCTCCATTTAGCTAGCTACCGGGAATATTTACAGCAGGACATGAATGTATAAGGCTTTGGAAGGATTTGCAAGAAAATTCCCAGCAACAAAAGAGTGATCAAATTAAGACCCTACACATGTAGTACCCAATTTAGACAAATTAAACAAGCTACGTTTGTGAATAGCCACATCCATTAAGTCATAAGTGAAGGAATTGCCTCTATTTCCGATTTATTTAATGGGCATTGGTATATTTCCACCTCCATCTCAAGTCTGAGAGAACAAAGCTTTTAAAAATCAAATGTCTTATTTTATGACCAGATAGAATCTATAATGTAATCTACAACCCATTTCAATTTCATTTGCACCTCTCTCGATCCTGTACGTCTTATCCGTCCTGAATCAATATTTATTACATTTTAAACAATTTATGATTTCATGGTCTGTGATTGCATTTGTTCTTGTTTGGGGACCATTCTCTCTTCTCTCAGATGGAGAAACTGTAATATCTACATTTGAAATGTGATCTACATACTCAATGTCTTATATTGCATCTCTTAGCACTCCGTGAAGCATCCCATGTATGATAGTATAAATAAGGGAGGTTCGAAGCTCTATGGCTTTCCTTGTTTGATGAAGCAGTTCACTTATTTAGTGTGCAAAAGAAAAGCCAGCAATCTCCATCATTCCTATCCTAAAGTAAACTCCAACATAGGCGTGGCACTGAGGTTACAGGGTTCTGTGTGACAAGCTTATTCAAGCAACTCTGAGTATCCTGTCCTACTGTGAAAAGGTAAGGAACACCAACGTGTTTACTACACCCAAGGGCACTGGGATGTTCTCTTAGGGGTGCAGTACTGGAGGACTGAGGGACCTACTGCCTTGTGGTAAAATCTATTGATAGATTGAAACCAGTATTTGAATCGACAATTACTTTCTATCCAAATAATGATGACAATCAATGAAATGGTAGGGCAGAGCCAGAATCAGTACCCCTGAAGCACTGATGGCCTTCTCTTCTCCGCTGTGTTTAAAGCTACATTTACATTAAAGGTAACACACCTAATGGAAATAAACAAGTCACCAAATCAAATTGATCAAATCAAATGTTCTTTGTCACATGCATGGTAGAAAACAGGCGTAGACTTGTAAAGGTGACTTACGGGTCCTTTTCCAACAGGAGTTAAAGATAAGATAAAACATTTAAAAATAAATAGAAATAGTGACACAAGCAATAAATACACCGTGAAAAACACATTTAAAAAACAACATGGCTATATATATATAAGGACTAGAAAATAACATGGCTATATATAAGGACTAGAAAATAACATGGCTATATATAAGGACTAGAAAATAACATGGCTATATATAAGGACTAGAATATAACATGGCTATATATAAGGACTAGAATATAACATGGCTATATATAAGGACTAGAAAATAACATGGCTATATATAAGGACTAGAATATAACATGGCTATATATAAGGACTAGAAAATAACATGGCTATATATAAGGACTAGAATATAACATGGCTATATATAAGGACTAGAATATAACATGGCTACATATATGGAGTGTAAAATAACAAGGCTATACATATGGAGTGTAAAATAACATGGCTATATATATGGAGTGTAAAATAACAAGGCTATACATATGGAGTGTAAAATAACATGGCTATATATATGGAGTGTAAAATAACAAGGCTATACATATGGAGTGTAAAATAACATGGCTATATATATGGAGTGTAAAATAACAAGGCTATACATAGGGAGAAGAAACAACATGACCAAATACAGGGAGTGGAAAATAACATGACTATATTTAGGGAGTGGAAAATAACATGGCTATATTTAGGGAGTGGAAAATAACATGGCTATATTTAGGGAGTGGCAAATAACATGGCTATATATATAGGGACTAGAACAGAACATTGTTATATATATGTACTAGAAAATTACATGGCTATACATCGGGATTGGAAAATTACATGGCTATATATATAGGGACTAGAACAGAACATTGTTATATATATGTACTAGAAAATTACATGGCTATACATCGGGATTGGAAAATTACATGGCTATACATCGGGATTGGAAAATTACATGGCTATATATAAGTACTAGAAAATTACATGGCTATATGTAAGTACTAGAAAATTACATGGCTATATGTATGGGGAGTATAAAAAACAGCTATATACAGGGAGTAGAAAATTGAACGGCTATATACAGGGAGTAGAATCAATGTGGCTATATACAGGGAGCATAAAATAACATGGCTATATATAGGGAGTAGAAAATAACATGGCTATACATGGCTATATACAGGGAGTAGAAAATAGCATAGCTACGTATATATAGGTTGTAAAAAATAGCATAGCTATATTTAGGGAGTGGAAAATAACATGGTTATATGTAGGGAGCAGAAAATAACATGGCTATATATAGGGAGTGGAAAATAACATGGCTACATGTAGGGAGCAGAAAATAACATGGTTATATGTAGGGAGCAGAAAATAACATGGCTATATATAGGGAGTAGAAAATAACATGGCTACATATAGGGACTAGAACACAACATGGCTATATACAGGGAGTAGAAAATAACATGGCTATATATAGGGAGTCGAACACAACATGGCTATATTTAGGGAGTAGAAAATAACATGCCTATATGTAGGGAATAGAAAATAACATGGCTATATATAGGGAGTGGAAAATACATGGCTATATTTAAGGAGTGGAAAAGAACATGGCTATATATATGGAGTAGAAAATAACATGGCTATATATATGGAGTAGAAAATAACATGGCTCTATAGAAGGACTAGAAAATAACATGGCTCTATAGAAGGACTAGAAAATAACATGGCTATATATCGGGAGAGGAAAATAACATGGCTATATAGAAGGACTAGAAAATAATATGGCTATATTTAGGGAGTGGAAAATAACATGGCTATATTTAGGGTGGTGGAAAATAACATGGCTATATATCGGGAGAGGAAAATAACATGGCTATATAGAAGGACTAGAAAATAACATGGCTATATATCGGGAGAGGAAAATAACATGGCTTTATAGAAGGACTAGAAAATAACATGGCTATATATAAGGAGCATAAAATAACATGGCTTTATAGAAGGACTAGAAAATAACATGGCTTTATAGAAGGACTAGAAAAGAACATGGCTATATATATGGAGTAGAAAATAACATGGCTATATATCGGGAGAGGAAAATAACATGGCTATATATCGGGAGAGGAAAATAACATGGCTATATAGAAGGACTAGAAAATAACATGGCTATATATCGGGAGAGGAAAATAACATGGCTTTATAGAAGGACTAGAAAATAACATGGCTATATATAAGGAGCATAAAATAACATGGCTTTATAGAAGGACTAGAAAATAACATGGCTTTATAGAAGGACTAGAAAATAACATGGCTATATATAGGGAGTGGAAAATAACATGGCTATATATATTGAGTAGAAAATAACATGGCTATATATAGGGAGTAGAAAATAACATGGCTATATATAGGGAGTAGAAAATAACATGGCTATATATAGGGAGTAGAAAATAACGTGGCTATATATAGGGAGTAGAAAATAACATGGCTATATATAGGGAGTAGAAAATAACATGGCTATATACAGGGAGTTCCCTTATTAATTTAAAATCCAATACATAGAGTTATTTGAACACTGTAATTTGCTAGATTGTTGTCTCTTTGGGAAATTTGCACATCAAAATGTGGATATTCTTGTTGGTTTGCTTTGTTTGACATGGTAACTGACTACGACGTATGGTATCAGAGCAGCACTCCACTCCGCTGTGAGGTGGTACATTCACTGAGCTTTGGGAATTTGTGTTTTCTCAGTTTCTATTTATAATGTGCACGTATACAACCAATTGAGGCAGACTCTGCATAATATCTCTTTAGCAACAGGCGTCATGTCTCTGAGACTGTAGGCTAATTATGGACATTGGAGTATATAGGCAATTTTAAAAAAGGAGGACATTTTGGGAACACAAACATCTGTCATCTCCCAGCCAATGGCCATGGGGTAAGTTGAGCCAATCGCCACCATACCCCAAACAAATTATAATGACATTTAGTCCGTTTTATGCATAATATGCATAGTATGTTTGCAATGTGTCATGCATATGAACTCAATATTAGTGCCTTTCTTATTGTTATAGAGCAATAAGAATGTAAAATGTAAAAAATTGCTCAACTTACCCCACTCTCCCCTACTCCCCTACTGTGCTAAGTTGTTGTTTAGAAGTTAACCATTTGACTGGTCATGACATTCTTCATAATTATTAGCTTTCAGCATTGATGTCTTGAAGTAAACAAATTAACTGGTCATCCTTGATTCTAACATTTCTCAGATGGTTTCACAGAATTAGTATAAGGCATTTCCTGAGTTTCCCTGTGTGTACATGACATGTCTACTACCAATTTGTAGTACGGCCCTTTCTATGTCTGGACTTGGTATTGATTTGCTTAATTTTGAAATGACAAATATCCTATTTCCATCCAACACGGCAGCAACGAAGCCCTGACCTATAGGCTCAACAAATTTTAACATGATACAGTAGGAAAGATATGTGAAAGGGCGATTGGAAAATGAGTATAAATGTCACATAAGTTTTTGTCTCCCATCAATTCACTAAATAGATTTGTATCAATATGCCAGAAAAATGATCAGCCTCCAGCTCTTGAAGTTGCATTGGAGAAGTGTATGTATTTTGTTTTGTATATCTCTAATGTAATCCCCCCCCCCCCCAAAACAAAGTAGGCTACCATAATGCCAGATCGTGATGCGCACGTTCAAATACATTTTTACCTTTCCAAATTCTTAGATCACCTGTGAAAAAACTACCTCTTTTTTTATGAACTGTAAAAAAATGAGCGTGGAGCAGAATGAGGTTCTCTCCCCACTATTTATTGTTTTTGCAGTGTGGATTCACCATCTTCAGAGAATTATTTTGTAACTTATTTGCAGATAATCATTGTTTGAAAAAGCAATAGCAGCAGTATACAAATCATGGAGTCAATGCGATTCGTTTCCCAACATTCACCACGACATTCACGAACGACCCATCACTAGTCTACACTTCACAGCTAGTCAAGACAGAGAAAGACCAGCTCCTTCAGCAGCATCAGAGTTTCCATTCCTTTTTCAAAGTGCAAGCGGATGTGCTTCTGTTTACGATGATTGAGCACACAGCTCTATATGGAGCTCAGAGGACATGCACTGTATGGGTTAGCTCAACACAATTACTACCCACCAGGATACAATAGTGCTGAAGCAATCACGGGGTGGTATGGTGGGAGGGAATGGAGGTTGGAGGGGGATGGAACACACAGCAGAGACATGTCAGATGTTGTGGTGGTAGTTGATTGAGAGAACCCATGGTAACCAGATTCAGACCTAACCTCTAAAACATGATCACGACATACTGCAGAGGTGGGACCAAGTCACTATTATTCAAGTCACAAGGTCCGAGTCTCAAGTAGAGTCCCAAGTAGAACGGGGGTGAAGACTCCAGTCAAGTAGAAGTAGGGCATTCTAAGAGCGAGTCGAGTCGAGTCACAAGTTAAGCAAAACAAAAGATCTATACGTGCAACGACTTGTTCAACCACACATCTTTATCTATTTATCGAGGCTACAGGGCGGCCCTTTTCATTATTTTGTTCACAACTTATTTTTATCAGCCTATGTAATTGTAAAATAGGGACCTTGTAGCAGTCGCAAGGGCATCAAATCAGCAGAAGGCAAGGCAAGTTGACGTGCTCAGAGTGTAGATTTACAAATTGAATCTGCCTAACAGGAGCTCAAACAGGTACATAATAAGCACTTGGGCCCCCAGGACCATGCAATTACCCTATTGGCAATTACATCATCCAATAAACTGGTCTACAATATAAAAGGCCATTTCAACCTCCATTGTTACATTGGTACCTTGTTCTTAATCAGACTTAATGATTATTAATGATATTCCAACACCATGTATACATGGAACAATCATTTTATCTTATTCAACATTCTGATTCCAAAGCGTGGAGCGCAGGCCACTTACACCGAACCCAAACCGGCTGCGCACATGCGCTATCATGCATACATTTATTTTGCCCCCCCCACACCAAACGTGATCACGACACGCAGGTTAAAATATCAAAACAAACTCTGAACCAATGACATTAATTTGGGGACAGGTCGAAAAGCATTAAACATGTATGGCCATTTAGCTTGCACTTGCTAGCTAACATTAATTTGTCCTATTTAGCTAGATTGCTGTTGCTAGCTAATTTGTCCTGGGATATAAACATTGAGTTGTTATTTTACCTGGAATGCACAAGGACCTCTACTCCGACAATTAATCCACACATAAAACGGCTAAACGAATTGTTTCTAGTCATCTCTCCTCCTTCCAGGCTTTTTCATCGTTTAATTTATATGGTGATCACATCTAAACTTTCATTGTATTACCACGACTACCGGCAAAACAGTTTGTCTTTCAATCACCCACGTGGGTATAACCAATGAGGAGATGGCACGTGGGTACCTGCTTCTATAAACCAATGAGGAGATGGGAGAGGCAGGACTTGCAGCACGATCTGCGTCAGAAATAGGAATGAGTTATATTTTAGCCCTTGGCATCGTAGACGCTCGTTGGCGCGCGCGAGCTGTGTGGGTGCAATAATTGAATAACATGGATTTCTACATTTATTTTGTGTCCGGTCTGATCAGCATGTTAGCCTATTTCTATGTGAAGTAAGACGCACACGCGCCTATTGCGCACAGCAAAAATGACAGAGACGTAGGACACACACACGGAACTCCGACATAACCCGGGAAATATGAACAAAAGAAACCATTGACTTAAACATAACGTCTACCTCATGACTCTTGCGAATGTTCATATGCACTATAAACATCACTCCCACTCAGAGCACGGTAAGAAATGGTTGGCTTTAAAATGAAAATGTATTGTAGGCCTATCAAACATGAAACAGAAATGTCTATGTGGTCCAATAAACAGCAAGGTAACGGAATGATCAAACGCTAGCAATTATTGTAGTATTAGATGGAATATAGATTTACCACATAGGACCAATGCTTTTAAATGTGTGAAAGCAACAGCAAATATTTCAAGGAGAAAAAAGCAGTCTCTGCTGGTGGGAGTTTAGAGAGCACAAGTGAAGTGCTCTTGGTGCGTCTTCGCCACAATAATATTTGATTTTAACATCAAATTCCAAATGAAAGCTTCATAATGTAAATGATCAATATCAAGCAATTGTTGCCCCATTACTGGTGAGCTTGCAAAGAAAACAGTTAATATTCTTGATAACCACATTTTTGGGGCACCGCATATTTATTTATCATGGCAATCCTCTTTCCCTACAATTCCACGTTTGTGCTACACCAGATCCTATAGCTGTACAGCAAATCAGCAATCTGTTCGCTAGCTCACGCGACCTGTGTCGATTGGCAGTTTGCTGGTCCAATCAGAGTGCCGAGTGTGCGTTTCACTAGCCAATCTGTTGCAGTTTTTATTTTGCGAAGAGGATGCTGCGGCTACTGACATAACATTACAAAACCTGGCCAGATGATTTCTTGTTCTCAAGTCAAAGTCGAGTCCCGAGTCTTGAGGATCCAAGTCCAAGACAAATCTCAAGTTATTTTATTTGGAGTCTCAAGTCATCAAATTTGTGACTGAAGTCAGACTCCAAGTCATGTGACTCCAGTCCACAACTCTGACATACTGTACTACTGTATCCTTCCACTACCTACAGTTCCTACACCAAACAGAACCCTTTGTTCAAATCCCAATAGAAAAGTGGGCTTGCTTATTATACACTACATTTAAAAAGTACTGTATGTGGACACCTGCTCATTGAACATCTCATTCCAAAATCATGGGCATTAATATGGAGTTGTTGAGTGGAACATCGCTGCGGGGAATTGCTTCCATTCAGCCACAAGAGCATTCGTGAGGCCGGGCATTGGTTTTGGGCAATTATGCCTGGCTCACAGTCGGCGTTCCAATTAATCCCAAAGGTGTTCAATGGGGTTGATGTCAGGGCACT
Organism: Oncorhynchus kisutch; assembly: GCF_002021735.2. NCBI lineage: Eukaryota > Metazoa > Chordata > Actinopteri > Salmoniformes > Salmonidae > Oncorhynchus > Oncorhynchus kisutch. Next base: position 45,026,782 of record NC_034177.2, read on the forward strand.
GTGCAAGCCAGTCAAGTTCGTCCACACCGATCTCGAAAAACTATTTCTGTTTGGACCTTGCCTTGTGCGCACGGGGGCACTGGAACTAAGGGGCCAAGCCTTAACCATGAAAAACAGCCCCAGACCATTATTCCTCCTCCACCAGACTTTACAGTTGGCACTCTGCATTGGGGCAGGTAGCGTTCTCCTGGCATCCGCCAAACCCAGATTCGTCCATCAGACTGCCAGATGGTGAAGCGTGATTCATCACTCCAGAGAACGCGTTTCCACTGCTCCAGAGTTCAATGGCGGTGAACTTTACACCACTCCAGCCGACGCTTGAAATTGTGCATGGTGATCTTAGGCTTCTGTGTGGCTGCTCGGATATGGAAACCCATTTCATGAAGCTCCCAACAAACAATTATTGTGCTGATGTTGCTTTAAGAAGCAGTTTGGAACTCGGTAAGGAGTGTTGCAACAGAGGACAGAAGATTTTTACACACTACGCGCTTCAGCACTCACTTCATGGCTGAGCTATAGTTGCACGGGGCAGCTCTAGCAGGGCCGAAACTTGACATACTGACTGACTTGTTGGAAAGGTGGCATCCTATGATGTAGTTATATCCTTGAGTTGTTTTTGTCTATCAATGTTGTGTATTTTGTTATGTTTTGTGTTTTTGAAAATCAGTGAGCTCCTCAGTAAGGCCATTCTACTGCCAATATTTGTCTATGTGCTCAATTGTATACACCTGTCAGCAACAGGTGTGGCTGAAGTAGCTGAATCCACTAATTTGAAGGGGTGTCCACATACTTTGTGTGTATATATAGTGTATGTGGGGTGAAGAATAATGACCATAGTGACCATGATTATAGCACAGGTTAGCATTTTTTGTCATAAATCTTGTTCTGTAGGCAGCTCTGCAGAGTGGTCACCAGCTGCCACAGCCAAAATGTCACAAAATATGACCCAAACCTTAACCATCATTCTAACCCTGACGCATAACCCTAACCTTATAATTAAGACCCAAAAGCACATTTTTGTTTTTAGGAATTTTTACAATATGGAAAATGTTGACTTTGCATCTGTCCTTTCCATACCTTTCCATACCTTAAGGGAACATTTTGACATTCGCCATATGGTTAGTGAGACCGACCACATTGCAAATGTACGGCAACGGGCCGTGCGGCAGGGACGGATCTTCCGGGAAGTCATCAAATGAAGTCTCTCGGACATTCGGTTTCCGTTTCATAAAATTTTCTAATTTTGGTCAAATCCCACAAGAGGGCGAATGGAATCATATTGCAAATGTACAAAACATCACCAATCACAACGTGGCCTTTTCTCCTAAACGGAAAAGACTTTGAAGATGAAACTTGGTGAGCATAGGTTTGACATAATGGGCAGTCGAGGCCTCAACGGTTTTTGAGTTATGGCCATTTTTCTGGGATTAAAGGTCAAAAATGAAAATAGAGCGCACATTTTTCACATCAAAGTAAATGAATCTACGGTGTCAATAAAAAAATAACCAGCCATTTATCTATCGTGATTTAAGAGAAATCGTTCAATGTAGAATTGGTGATGTTCAAAAAAATGTGTTTAAAAAAAAGGTTACAGATCCAGTTGCAGCGTGTTCAGACAAATCTTTTTGAAGTGTGTTTATTTATAGCTTCCTGTGCAAACCGGAAGTGCCTTAAAATGGTGTCATAGGTGCTGTTTCGAAGAGTTAAAAAGGTCTGATCTTTTCAAAACTTCATATGTGTTATTAAGCAACTCTCATGAACTGTAAATCAGTAATTTCTCCCAACAGATGTCAAAGAAAAGCTCTCTCTCACTCACACACACAAACACACACAGCAAGGATGTAGTGACAAAGTGCAGTGCTTAAAGACACTCAGAGCCTGCAATGGCATTACCATAATCTCTAGGCTGTGCCGAGTTCAACGATATGCCCCGCTTGACCGTAGCTCGCTCGGTCTAAGTGCAACGACCACGAGAAAAAGTAGGCCCAAAATGAAGCCTGGCCCTACATTTAATTTGCTTTTGGGTGACCGTGGGACAACCTTTAGGGTGAGAAGCACAACTTGATCTCAGGGATGTTCTCGAGGTCCTCCCAATCTGTGCAAGCCTAACCTTGACCTTGTGGCATTAACCCTTAACAGTTAAAAGAAGGTGTTTACATCAAACAGTTTTCAATGACTTCTCTCCCCATAGGAATACATTGCCTGCACCCCTAAATTCAACCTGAAGCCTATGTGGGTTATGAATGTCTTATGAACCTGTCTTCGATGACAATCCATCAGGCCACTATGAGATCTACCTGTGTTGATTCTAAGCTTCCTGGAGCAACCGGAAGTGGTTAAAGTGTTTACTTTTAGCTTCCTGTGCCAACCGGAAGTGCCATAATTGGTGTCATGGGCTGTTTCGAAGGGTTAAAAAAGTCTGATCTTTCCAAAATGTCATATGTGTGATTAGGCAACTCTCATGAACTGTAAATCAGTCATGTCTCCCATAAAATTTCCAAGAAAGGCTCACACACACACACACACACACAGCTTGGACGGAGGGACACAGTGTGGTGCGTAGAGAAAGACAAAGCCTGCAATAGTTACCTTTGTTCGAACTATTAAAGAACCGTCAGACCTAGAGTTCTGAAACTTTAGAAAACTGTTCTAGAGCTCAGGTCGATAGTGTGTGGTGAGTTATGTGGCTCTAGAAGGTTCTCGGACCGAAAAACAGCCTAGTACATTTGCAATAACTTCAATTCAATCACGGAAATTACAACATTTAGAAATGTCCCAGAGTCACAAGACTAGGTGCATTGCAACCGCCTCGGCCCATAGAGACAGACCCTAACATTTCTGTCCGATAGCTCATTCAAGGATCCCGTAGCAACGCCCGGGAAAATGTGGATTTTCAACACCAATTAAGGTCGCTACTCGGGCTCCAAATGACCTATTGAGCCGAAACTTTGGATTCGGGGGCGCCTCAGCTAGGCCTACACATCATGTCAGAACTGGACCCGCAGCTAGAACGTAACTACGTGTTTTATGTTTTTATTATAGTTTGAACAGAAGGCGCTGTGAATTTTGGGCCAGCTCTGAATATGTGATAGTTGGCTTCTAAACGAGTTGGAAAAAGTGGGTGTGGGGTCAGTTTGTATCAGTTTGGTGTCAGAATGATATCTAATTGACTGATGGACAGTGACTTGCTGGCTGACTTTTGTCCATTTGCAATATGTTTAAACAGTGAGGTACCATCACCAAAATGACATTCTGAAATCAACACCAACGAGCGATGTAGAGGAACCAGAATCACTGCCCGGCCATCCCGAGTTCATTGGGCCAGTCAATTTCGCATCCCTGCAGTTTTTTTGAGCATGTCAAATTCTTGATGGTAAATGCCAATTGAAACATATTGCAAATGCACAGTGCATTTGGAGAGGAGAGTTGTATGGCATTGAAGCTCGTCTGGAGGTTAGTTAACACAGTGTCCAAAGAAGGGCTTTGCTGCAGGAGGGATTGGTGCACTTCACAAAATAGATGGCATCATGAGGCTGGAAAACTATGTGGATATATTGAAGCAACATCTAAAGACATAAGTCAGAAAGTAAAAGCTTGGTCGCAAATGGGTCTTCCAAATGGACAATGACCCCAAGCATACTTCCAAAGTTGTGGCAAAATGTCTTAAGGGCAACAAATTCAAGGCATTGGAGTGGCCATCACAAAGCCCTGACCTCAATCCTATAGAAAATGTGTGGGCAGAACTGAAAAAGCGTTTGCGAGCAAGGAGGCCTAAACACCTGACTCAGTTACACCGGCTCTGTCAGGAGGAATGGGTCAAAATTCACCCAACTTGTTGTGGGAAGCTTGTGGAAGACTACCCGAAACGTTTGGCCCAAGTTAAACAATTTAAAGGCAATGCTACCAAATACAAATTGACTTCTGACCCACTGGGAATGTAATGAAATAAATAAAAGCTGAAATAAATCATTCTCTCTACTATTATTCTGCCATTTCACATTCTTAAAATAAAGTGGTGAGCCTAACTGACCTAAGACAGGGATTTTTTTACTAGGATTAAATGTCAGGAATTGTGAAAAACTGAGTTTAAATGTATTTGGCTGAGGTGTATGTTAACTTCTGACTTCAACTGTAGGCAGGGTTAGGGCCAAAGCCAGGCAGGCCGTTCAGCTGGCTTTCTGAAGGGAAGGAGTGTTAACTGGTGAGGATGCAGGAGTGATGTAAGTCAGAGGGAGTTGACATCTTCTAAAAGCCTTTACGCTTAGGCAAGTAGCTAGAGAGTTAAATAGCGGATTAGACTAGGCAAATACTGTAGCAATACATTTCCTATGACCGAAAACAGCTTCTGGAAATCAGAACAGTTTTCACTAACCCCGATTTGGATGAACCTTTCTACCTCAACGAGTCGGCAGCTCTGGACATTATGCTTACTCCGGACCAGGCCCCAATCCCCGGGACTTGAAAGATTAATCAAAAGAGAGAGAGTCAAACGAGGCGGCATCCTGACGAGACTACGCTGGAGAGTAAATTGATAACCATTGCCCTCTGTTCTATTTTGGCGAACGTGCAGTCACTGGAGAACAAACTGGATGCGCTCCGTTCGAGACTATCCTATCAATGGGACCTGAAAAATGGTAGTATCCTATGTTTCTCAGAGTCGTGGCTGAACGGAGACATGGATAATACACATCTCATTGATTTTTCTATGCATGTTTAAGGCCAGATGGCAGACTCGGGTAAGAAGGGTAAGAAGAGGGGTGTGTCTCTTTGTTATCGACAGATGGTGCTCGATCTCTAAAGTTAAGGAAGTCTCAATTTTTATTTTATTTTGTCTGAATTATCATATCTTTAATTTTTTTTTTTTTTATTTCACCTTTATTTAACCAGGTAGGCAAGTTGAGATCAAGTTCTCATTTACAACTGGCCAAGATAAAGCAAAGCAGTTCGACACATACAACAACACAGAGTTACACATGGAGTAAACAAACATACAGTCAATAATACAGTAGAAACACAAGTCTATATACAATGTGTGCAAATGAGGTGAGATAAGGGAGGTAAGGCAATATATAGGCCATGGTGGTGACGTAAATACAATATAGCAATTTAACACTGGAATGGTAGATGTGCAGTAGATGAATGTGCAAAGTAGAAATACTGGGGTGCAAAGGAGCAAGATAAATAAATAAATACAGTAGGGGATGAGTTAGTTTTTTGGGCTATTTGCAAATGGGCTATGTACAGGTGCAGTGATCTGTGAGCTGCTCTGACAGCTGGTGCTTAAAGCTAGTGAGGGAGATATCTAATGATAATCTGCAGACCATACTATTTTCCAAGAGTTTTCAGCTATATTTTTCGTAGCTGTCTATTTACCACCACAAACTAATGCTGGCTTAAGAATGCACTCAACAAGCTGTATAGGGCCATAAGCAAACAAGAAAATTCACATTCAGAGATGGCGTTTCTCATGGCTGGGGAATTTAATGTCGGGAATCTAAAATCCCTTTTTACCTTATTTTTACCAGCATGTCACCTGTGTAACTAGAGGCGGCAAAACTCTAGATCACCTTTACTCTGGCAAATCCAACCATAACTGAAGCAAGGATATGCATATTCTTGATATCATTTGAAAGGAAACACTTTGAAGGTTGTGGAAATGTGAAAGGAATGTAGGACAATGTAACACATTAGATCTGGTAAAAGATAATACAAAGCTTTTTTGTTGTTGTACCATTATCTTTAAAATGCAAGAGAAAGGCCATAATGTATTATTCCAGCCCAGGTACAGATTTTGGCCACAAACTGGCAGCAGTGTATGTGAAAGGTTTTAGACTGATCCAATGAACCATTGCATTTCGGTTCAAAATGTTGTATCAAGACTGCCCAAATGTGCCTAATTGGTCTATACAATTTTTTACAAGTTCATAATTGTGCACTCAATAGAATTGTATTCCTTCACTATAATAACTATTGTAAATTGGAAAGTGCAGTTAGATTAACAAGAATTTAAGCTTTCTGCCAATATCAGATATGTCTATGTCCAAGGAAATGTCCTTGATACTTACAACCTCATGCTAATCACATTAGCGCACATTAGCTCAACTGTCCCGTGGGTGGGACACCGATATGTAGAGATCCTTATTAAGCTACAGGACTGTTTCGTTAGCACAGACTGAAATATGTTCTGGGATTCATGCAATAACATTGAGGATTTCACCAAATCAGTCACCGGCTTCATTGATAAGTGCTTCAACGGCGAAGTCCCCATATTGACCGTAAGTACGTACATAATCTCGGCGGATGCCCCCCCCCCAACACCATAGATATTTAATGTCTGTGTCAGCAAGTGTCTCTCCCATAATTCATAGTAAATCTTTCATGAGTGTACAATGTAGGCTTCTGTATTTGTTACCATGGCTACAGTGGCTGGCTTTAACACTAGCCAGTCAATCCACTCAGTGGCCATTACAGCTGAAACTAATTTATAAAAAGACACATTGTATGCTTACCTTATTGAAAAACAAGTGTGTTCTTCCCCTTTTGAAATTCAAGAAAGGAATGCAACTGTTTATTTCTCTCTATGGTTTGACATTGAATTGAAATGAAAAACAAACCTTTTGACGAAGAAAGCCAAATGAGAGATTGTTTTTTAAAAGTCCATCTGCTATTGGTTCTCTTAAATCTATCACAGCCCTGGTTAAACCTGTGGTTGAGCAGTAACTGAGGCACATGGCTGATTTGACAGTGGCAGAAGAACATTTATAAATAAACAGTGCTCTTTCTCTCCCTGTTGGTTGATCTTATACAGTGCAGCTGGGAGGTAGTTTATCTCTCGTACCCTGGAGCTGGGTACTCACTGTCAAAGTTAATGACTATCTCATTGAGAGCAATATGAAACAATGGCTTTTACAATAACATACAAGTGCTGTATGATTGAGCTAGGTCATTTCAGACAATTGGCTAAGTTGCAAGGTCCTTCTTCCTCTCAATTTCCTTTTCATGGTCGCCACCTAGTGGATTCACATTGCGCCTACAGTCAAGGCAGACATTGAAAGTACAATACATGCTCCGTCAAAAGAAAGTGTGACATGAGCAAAAAGACATTCAGAATTATTTCTCACATGTACTTTTATTGTAAAGGTTATTTATTCCAAAATATGGTGTGATATGGTGTAGAGGCAAAAAAAGAAAGTGAGAGGACAGAAAAAAACAAGAGAGCGAGAACATCTAAAAATGAGTTTGGCAAGACTTGGCTGACATTTTTATCAAAATACACAAAAAGAACACAATATCTAATGATGCACACAATCGCTGCCCTCTCAATGAGGCATCTCTATGTTTAAGCCTCTACATGTATTACAATGGAATAAAAAGTCACTACAGATTCTTGTCTTGAAAATAATAATCTATTTGAGGCATACAAAAACCTGGAATGATTGTTCACCTGTGCTTTGTTTTGGAATACAATTGTCAAATTAACAAACTAACCACAGGATACAATATTTTTTTATAAATTACTTGGTTGGTATTTTCATTTAATAACGTTTCATTACAATCAACACTTATTTTCGAAAAAGTCACTGTGTATACAGAGCTACTTTGTACAAACTGTATGGAGTATTGTAGTTCATTACAACAGGGTTATTATGCCCAAATCAACAGGGCAGTGATGTTTGGAGACCTGCCTTAATGATACAGGAATGCTGGAGTGACCCGGATAAAAACATTTGGGGCAGGAAGAAAATGCCAAAAGCTAATTCCTTGTGACGCCCTAGGCTAGAGGCCTGGGCTAATGCGACTCTAAGATTTGCAACTGCCCTTTTTAAACATGGTGATCATCATAATCTGGCCACAGTTTGAAGTCTAGGGCCACAACCGGTGAAGTGAAGTCTTCCGACTGAGAAACGTTAGACATGCAAGAGTGAAAGTGTGTCATCACTGCTAGCTAGTGAAGCCAATACAACGGTAGTATAAAGACAAAAATAACATTGTTAAAAAAACATGTTGTATTGTGTGTGGTTGTGAAGTTGTGGTGTACTGTATAGTGTTGGTTACATAGTAATACATAGGCCTGCTGAGTGATGAGGCTACTAGAAGACTAATGACTGACGCTGGTCTCGTCCTCAGCCCAGTGATCCACTAAATGCTTACAGTAATGGCATCTCTGGAGCATCTCTTATCTCCATCCAATACACAGGTGGACTGTCTCCACCACACCGACTGCCAACCTTGGCTAAATCAACACTGACTGAGTCTGCTTCTCCTTCCTCCCCCCAACCCTAACAGAGTGCATCGTATAATATCACAGAGAAACACAGATAAACAGCAGCGCCCCCTAGCAGGGATGGACTTTACAGGCGCGGATCTCCTTCCTGTCCTTGCAGCTGGTGACCTGTGCCGGGGTGTTCTTAGCTCTCTTCTTCACCGTCATGAAGCGCTCCTGGATCCCCCCGCCGCAGTGTTTGGTACAGTCTGTCCAACTGGACCAGGGCCTCATCTTGCAACCTGTGGGAACAAGTCAATGACATGAGGAGAGGAGTGTTTCAGATTACTTTCTTTAGTTTGCCAAATCCATCCCGTTTAGTAATATACTAATTGAATATGGCATACCAGTTAAAGACGCACTATGCAGAAATCATTGCGCCATTTCCTGGTTGCTAAAATTCGAATAGTTTGCCTAATTAAAGTTTATGTGAAAAAACAAGCAAATATAATGTACAGCAGGGTTTCCAAAAGTCGGTCCAAAATGGAAAGTTACAGATAAAGTCTGCAGACCTGCATCACTATACTGAGAGCGTTGGTGTATTTTTTATTTTCATTTTATCCAAGCCCTGGCACTGCAGAACGAGCACGAGGAAGTGTTCCGCTGATGGGGGTAAGTTGCTCCAAACCAAGTGAAATCGCAAAGAAAAAGTGTCTGAACTCTTCTATAACATGAAATTTACATCCACAATACAGATTTGATTCAAATAAAGTGAACTTCAACTTCAATGTGAGTGATCACAAGTGAAACCTATCAAATGTGCAATGTTCAAGCCTCCATTGCAAGACCAATCATCATCATTCATAACGGATTGATCTGTCATAAATTGACAGTGTAAGAACAAGGAGTCCCTGTCCGGCCTCCATTCCCCATTATTACTGATTTATGCATGGTAAGTACTGGGGGGGTAATGCTGCCTAGCAACCCTAGAGGATATACCACGGTGGGGGTATTTGTCACTGTCTACAGCTCATTAGCCCCAGGTTAAAGAGGCCTGTCCCTGTCTCTGTTGGGAGGCAGCAGTCCAAAGCCCACCCTGACTATTTGGCCTCTTCCTGCTCATCAGGACGGCCATCTGTGAGCTGGACTAGTCACTGTATCACCCTGACAGGGCTGATCAGCATTGAGTGTAGCCACTCTAACACAGCAATCACACTGCACATGGCTGGCAAGGCAGAGAGGGAGGGTGGAGGTGGTAGAGTTTATCCTCTCAAGTTTTGGGCGGGGTGTTTGAGAGTGGGCTGCATGGGCCCCTTGACCCTTGACTGAGATATGTCTATTTTACATTCAGAGCTTCAACCGATATCTCAGTGGGACTCATGGAGAATTAATGATGAGTGACTGTGAAATCATCGTCAATGACTTGCCCTATGAATGTTTTGCCATTTATATTTGGGATATAAAGGATACATCAAGGTGTTGTATAAATCATGAATCAAGCATGACAATGACATTAATCATTTAATCATTTAATCAAATTAATCAAAATGTGGATCATGCCTGAAAGAGGAAATTACAATAATAGAGGTGATGAAGATGGTCTTGATGAAAACGATGATAATAACCAAGGTATATACAGTGGCTTGCGAAAGTATTCACCCTCCTTGGCAGGATTGTTACATTACAATTTGGAATTGAAATAGATTTTTTGGGGGGGTTGAATCATTTGATTTACACATGCCTACCATTTTGAAGATGCAAAATATTTTTTATTGTGAAACAAACAAGAAATAAGATTCAAAAACAGAAAACTTGAGAGAGCACAAGGCAAAACTTTGTAGAGACACCTTTTTCAGCTATTACAACTGCAAGTCTCTTGGGGTATGTCTCTGTAAGCTTGGCACATCTAGCCACTTGGATTTTTGCCCATTCTTCATGGCAAAACTGCTCCAGCTCCTTTCAAGTTGGATGTGTTCCGGTGGTGTACAGCAATCTTTAAGTCATACCACAGATTCTCAATTGGATTGAGGTCTCGGCTTTGACTAGGCCATTCCAAGACATTTAAATGTTTCCCCTTAAACCACTCGAGTGTTGCTTTAGCAGTATGATTAGGGTCATTGTCCTGCTGGAAGGTGAACCTCAGTCCCGGTCTCAAATCTCTGGAAGACTGAAACAGGCTGCCCTCAAGAATTTCCCTGTATTTAGCGCCATCCATCATTCCTTCATTCTGACCAGTTTCCCAGTCCCTGCCGATGAAAAACATCCCCACAGCATGATGCTGCCACCACCATGCTTCACCGTGGGGATGGTGTGCTCTCGGGGTCATGAGAGGTGTTGGGTTTGCGCCAGACATAGCGTTTTCCTTGGAGGCCAAAAAGCAAAATTTTGTCTCATCTGACCAGAGTATCTTTAAGCAATGTCTTTTTTATAGACACTCTTCTGTAAAGCCCAGCTCTGTTGAGTGTGCGGCTTAAAGTGGTCCTATGGACAGATACTCCAATCTCCGCTGTTGAGCTTTGCAGCTCCTTCAGGGTTATCTTTACGCTCTTTGTTGCCTCTGATTAATGCACTCCTTGCCTGGCCCGTGAGTTTTGGTGGACGGCCCTCTCTTGGCAGGTTTGTTGTGGTGCCATATTCTTTCTATTTTTTACAATGGATTTAATGGTGCTCCGTTGGATGTTCAAAGTTTCGTATATATATTTTTTTATAACCCAACCCTGATCTGTATTTCTCCACAACTTTGTCGCTGACCTGTTTGGAGAGCTCCTTGGTCTTCATGGTGCCGTTTGCTTGGCGGTGCCCCTTGCTTTGTGGTGTTGCAGACTCTGGGGCCTTTCAGAACAGGTGTGTATATATACTGAGATCATGTGACACTTAACTAAAGTCCACCTGTGCATAATCTAACTAATTATGTGACTTCTGAAGGTAATTGGTCGCACCAGATCTTATTTAGGGACTTCATAGCAAAGCGGGTGAATACAAATGCACGCACCACTTTATTTTTTAGAATACATTTTTTCCATTTCGCTTCACCAATTTGGACTATTTTGTGTAGCATGTCCATTACATGGGAATCCAAATAAAAATCTATTTAAAATACAGGTTGTAATGCAACAAAATAGGAAAAACGCCAAGGGGATGAATACTTTTGCAAGGCACTGTATACAGTATATATGAAGGTGATGATGATGACTGACCTGGCTGTTCCTCCACTGCTGCATCTCGTTCTTGCTGTTTGCCCCTTCTCTTCTCTTTCCCGCCGCCCACCTCTCCCCCCCGCCGCCTCTTCCTCTCCTCGCTGGCCCTGGAGCCCCTTTTGCACTTCCTGATCTTACACTTCTTCCTCTGGACCGTCTCGGGGCAAGGCTCCCCTCCAAACTGGGGCTCCAGCTTCACCATGCGCGTCCTGATGGTGTGGCCTTTACCGCAGGACTTATTACACTCAGACCACTCCGTCCACTCTGATACCATGCAGTCCGTAGCTGGGGAGAGATAGGAAAGGGTTTGGGGGGGGGGGGGGGGGGGTTGAAAGGTTGAGTGAAAAGCTACTTGCTAATGTCTCTATTCATGCTCATTGGACAACTACTTACTTAACTGACAATGATGAAAACTCCTTAATTTAAGCGACATAAACTTAGCTGTGTGTTATTATTGCAAGTCAACCCTTGCTAAAAGATGCTGAGGGATTATATTGTCCAATAGGGGACTGGTATGGTTTTCATTTCAACCAGAGGAACAAAAAGAAATGTTAATTGATAAGGACTAAATGGTCATCTTTTCATATGTTATATGTCTGCCTGAAAACCAGAAAACTCTTTCTCGTTTCACTAATTCTTTCCATAATCCATTTTCACATTTGACTGCATCATTCAAGGAATAATACGACTGTATTTTTGCGGAACATTTGTTATTACTTTGCAGGGAACAATTGTGTATCTGTTGCAGAACATTTGTTTTTTACTTTGAAAGGAACCCGATTAGAATATAAATAATGGAGCTCCGCTTTAAATGTCAAAGTACAAGGAGACGGAAGATGTCAAATCCTCCATGACGGAAATCTGCCTGGTGTCTGACTTCCACTATGTCTGTCTGTGAGCCTAAGTCTCAACACCTTTTTGGCAACACACAGGCTATTGCTATGCAAAACAAACCATAGGACTCAGCTATACAATCTGGGACCAGGCTATGACAGTGCTAAAACAAACAAACATATGAATTTGAAATATTATGCACAAAGTTGGGCACTAGTTTCTAGTGATCACACTCTGTTTTGGCGTTGATGGTAGTGGTAAACAGCATGGCAACATCTGATGGTGACACTTACGACACTCCGGCTGCATACACCGCTCCACCTGTTCCAGCTCCTCAGTACACTCCCCCAAGTCTGGAGACTTGAGCATGCGCTGGCGTGTACGCACTCCCTTCCCGCATGTCACACTGCAGTCGCTCCAGTCGGACCACGGAGACAGCATACACGGGATAGAGTCTGCAGGGATAGATAGACCAAGCATGGGACTGTCAGTCTGCACATAATTACATAATGTCCCCTGCTCTTCAGATCAACTGCTGTTCGGTAGTTTCAACATACAACATTTAATTTCCGCTACCTTCATCTGCTGTTTTTTCATACCTGGGACTTAAAATGATTTTATTGGGTGACTATACACTGGATGTACAAAACATTAAGGACACCTTCCTAATACTGAGTCTCCCCTCCCCCCTTTGCCCTCAGAACAGCCTCAATTATTCAGGAAATGGACTCTACAAGGAGTCGAAAGCGTTCCACAGGGATGCTGTCCCATTTTGACACCAATGCTTCACTGGATGTCCTTTGGGTGGTGGACCATTCTTGATACACACGGGGAAACTTTTGAGTGTGAAAAAACCCAGCAGCGTTGCAGTTCTTGACACAAACTGGTGCGCCTGGCAGCTACTACCATACCCCGTTTAAAGGCATTTAAATATTTTGTCTTGTCCATTCACCCTCTGAATGGCACACATACACAATCTATCTCTCTATTGTCTTAAGGCTTAAAAATATATTTTTTAACAGGTCTCCACCTCTTCATCTACACTGATTGAAGTGGTTTTAATAACTGACATCAATAAGGGATCATACTGTACTGTAGCTTTCACCTGGATAGTGTATGTCATGGAAAGAGCAGGTGTCCTTAACGTTTTGTACACCGAGTGTATTTTCATGCCTTCTCTCCTCTGAGATATTCTGTCAATTTTAGTGTGTACCTAGCCTGTTGGATCGAGATACATAAAAACTACAGATGCCCCTTGGCAGATGGCTGAACAAGGCTGCCTGTCACAGTGCTTTTAGATGTAGTGTCTCTGGCCTGCAGCCCGGGACCTGGGGGATGAGGCAGGTGTTGAGTGGGTGTGGGGGGCGTTACTCACGGCACTCAGGCATCATGCATTTCTCCACCTCTGCCACCTCCACTTTGCACATGGAACCATCCGAGGGGGGCATCTTCACCATGCGCTCACGTTGCTTCATGCCCAGCCCACAGGTGGTGCTGCAGGGATCCCACTCACCCCACTCCGTCACCACACAGCTACTGGGGGCTAATGGAAGGGACAGGGACAGATACACGCCCATACAATGGGATGGTTCTTTGTTATGGCGGCTTGTGATTACTGTTATTAACATTACTTGAGAAACTTGGTTTCATTAACACACTGACTGAATAAGCCTGTTGGCATGTAGCAGCAGGGCTAAGGAAGTATACTTCAAAAGAACAGAAAGGCCCGCACACTGAATATGCGTGCAATTACCACCTTTATTGACAATGTTTCCATACACAAGGATCTTTATCAGGTCAAACGGAGTGAGTGCTCACATCCAAAAATATTTGACATGACCATTATGCACATGGCTATACAAAGGGCAGTAACCATTCATCACAGGGGTACATACGGTCTTAAGGACTTTGACACGTCTCTGTTTGACTGTTTTCGCAATGACATTCAAATCAGCATTGAAAAAAGGCGCAAGTTTAAGTTTGTTCCACCTGAGCGAGTCTGACCACAAGTCAGAGACCACTATGATGACACACAAAATGTGTTTGTCACGACTTCCGCCGAAGTTGGTGCCTCTCCTTGTTCGGGCGCTCAGCTACGACGGTCCACAGTCCGGAACCTCCTACGACGGTCCACAGGCTGGAGCCTTATTCTGCGCCGGGGCCCGGTCCAGGCACGGCGTCCAGTCCTGCTCCATGGCAAGGAGCCTCCCTCTGCGCCGGTACCCAGCCCAGGCACGGCAGCCAGTCCCGCTCCATGGCAGGAGCCTTCCTCTGCGCCGGTACCCAGCCCAGGCACGGAGGCCAACTCAGCTCCATGGCAGGAGCCTCCCTCTGCGCCGGTGCCCAGCCCAGGCACGGCGGCCAGTCCCGCTCCATGGCAGGAGCCTTCCTCTGCACCGGTGCCCAGTCCAGGCACGGCGTCCAGTCCCGCGCCAAGGCCGGAGTCTTCCTCAGCGCCGATGTCCAGGCACGGCGGCCAACTCAGCTCCATGGCCAGAGCCTTCCTCGGCGCCGGTGCCCAGTCCGTGTGCGGCGTTCAACCCAGCTCCATGGCCGGGGCCCTCCTCTGTGCTAATGCCCAGTCCAGGCACAGCGTTCTACCCAGCTCCATGGCCGGACCTGTGGTCTGTCATGCCCTGACCATAGAGAGCCTTTTTATTCTCTCTTTTGGTTAGGTCGGGGTGTGACTAGGGTGGGTGTTCCTATCTAGGTTATTGTTTTTTTTATGTTGGCCTGATATGGTTCCCAATCAGAGGCAGCTGTTTATCGTTGTCTCTGATTGGGGATCATATTTAGGCAGCCATTTCCCCACTGTGTTACAGTGTATAGTCAGTAAGCAGTTATTCCGGCGGGCCCCTTTGGCAATTATTTAATAAAACCAAAAGCTTACCTTGACTTGGAAGAGTTTCAGTGTTGCGTTGGATAGTCATAGCCAGCTAGCTAACATAGCATCCCTCGGTTTGAGCCAGGCGTTTGAGTAACTAAACTAGTCAGCTACATTTGCTAGCTAAAAGAATGACACTTTCTTTTGCTTCTCCGTAATTTTTGAAGGAATTAATTTGTTGAAAACTATTCAGCTATTGTCTTTCTCCTTCGAGTCAACTACTCACCACATTTTATGCACTGCAGTGCTAGCTAGCTGTAGCTTATGCTTTCAGTACTAGATTAATTCTCTGATCCTTTGATTGGGTGGGCAACATAAACTAAGGATTCTAGCTTTAACACAGAAGGCCTGAACCCACAATATGATCCTAATGTCACAAAGACTTGTACCCCCATGTTTCAGTGAGACTCACAGCAGTCGTCGTTGACCACACACTTCTCCGTCTCCTCAGTGTTCAGAGAGCAGATGGATCCATCCTCCGGGAACTGTTTGATGTAGCGCTCCCGAGACCTCATCCCCATCCCACAGGACACACTGCACGGAGACCAGTTGATCCACTCTGACATCATACAGGTAGACGCTTCTGGAAATGACGAGGCATAGACAAGCATGGTTAAACCACACTTTTGGCTGTGGTCACCATTGTGTAATGGTGAGTGCAGGATTCAGTCTGATTTAACCAGGCTAGAGAAAACGAGCAGGGTAATTTACATGCCATAACATGCAACAGCTCTGTCCATTCATTCCATCAATACTAGCTGACACCTGAATTACACCTGCACCTTCTTCTGGTAACAAGTAACACACCCTAAAATATTTGATTTAGTCCTACCTAATCTTACTCCGCTC
This sequence comes from Oncorhynchus kisutch, assembly GCF_002021735.2. Lineage (NCBI taxonomy): Eukaryota > Metazoa > Chordata > Actinopteri > Salmoniformes > Salmonidae > Oncorhynchus > Oncorhynchus kisutch. Next base: position 45,042,749 of record NC_034177.2, read on the forward strand.
TCTCCAATTATCTGGGAACAGAGCATGTAAACAAACAACATTTCATAGAGGATGGATAAACTTTGGGGAACTTTCCATGGATTTCGCTTTCATCTGGTCCATCCCACTGCCTGCCTGCGGATTGGAAGCAGCTGTGAGTGTAGCTTAATAAAGCAGAGCTAAGTGGATCATTAATAAGAGCTGTAAATAAATGTGGCCCTGATGAGGCCCCCAGGGGCCACGTCCAGCTTCAGGAATATCAATCAACCACGGACATTAACAGAGCGATACAAGAAAGGAAAGGAGTGACGTGCAGGAAGAAAAGCATACGCTGCCGGTCCTATTAATCTATAGTGTGTGTTGGAGGGAAACAATAGCCTTGAACAATTCAAACACACTTGATCAAGCCCTGACAAAGCTGAGATTTGGGGCACGAGTAGAGAGAAAGGGAGGAATGACAAACACCTCTGCATGACTGATCATGTGCCTTTCGGCATGGTGGACTAAATTGACAACTTGGATGAGAATTGGACAAAGGACCAGTTAGTTCCTGAGAAACAAAGTTGATGTCAATCTGACTGAATAGAACAGCCTTCAGATCTGTCTTGTTTACTGGAAGAAGAAGCTTTTGTGGAATATCATATTCCTGTCTTTGGATCTTTACCTGGTTGTGGGACTTGATGAGGCTCCAAAGTTCCATCTTTACATGTTGTATTTGAATGCCAACAACAAAACGGTATTAATTGTGCATCATATGTAGCATGTAAACCGGGAAAGGGAAAACAATGGCAAAAATGTATTTTCTCGTGCTTGGCTAGTAAACTGGAGGATCGTGACACCATTTCAACCCTAATCCCTGTTCCCATACATGGATATGGCTGTCTTTAGTCAATATGACATGTACACGACCACACAGGGATCACCAGCTCAGCCTGCAGAGCAGCAGACAAACCTTTAGCCAACAATCTCTTCTTTATGACCTGCTTTAAAAAAAACAATAACATATAATTCACTGTCTTTTTCCAATTTTTGGAAGCTCTTTTACAGCCATTGGAGATGGAACAACATGTTCTGAATGAGACAAAACTGTTGGATTTCAATTCTCAAAAATTCATAGACGTTTCACCCAATTGTTATCAGGCAGACAAACAACTGTATTCATGTCTAAGCGGAGGCGACTGTCAGCTGACTCATACCAGTGATTGCATGCATTAGTGCTATGAATGAGAAACAGGCCTGTGACACTGTCCTTAGTCCTCACCCTCCTCGCTGCAGCCGGGCCCCATGCAGGGTTTGAAGTCCTGGGTGTGAGGGCAGGGCACACTGAGGTCCAGCTGGGCCTTCAGCATCCTCTGTCTCATCCTCCGGCCCTTGTCACAGCTGGCTGAGCTGCAGGCTGACCACGGAGACCAGTTGGAGTAGATGCACGTCTCTGGAGTGTCGTCTGGAGGAAGAAATACTCTATTAGACAATGCATTGACAAGTCCTCTTGGTCAGCTTGTCTGACAATAACTGCATTGGTTAAATGTCACTATCTTGTCATATTCTAATGAGATCATGTAAATGGGGATGGGGGGTATTAATACTCAATTTTCTTGTTTATAAGCCTATATTTTCACTGCTTTAGAATGTGCTGGTGCTGTATAGGTATGGACTAATGCGCCTAACTGCCTAAAAAAGTCAATGCAAGTTCATACAGTTCAGGTCTTGCTCTAACCACAGTGTATAGTTACTGTACAGTACCCACAGTACGTGTATTGTAATGTTCTAGAGACCTTCCTGTTAAGGAAACAGACCGTGTTGCCCTCAACAGAAAGAGGTTAGAGAGAACCCGGTTCAAAGGTAGAATTGGACGTTAACTGCAGAGTGTGGTTAGAAACAAACTCCACAGGTTCATTTCTCCTGCTAGCAGTGTTGATGGTGTTCAGCAGACAGACATCTGGAAGTTTAAACATGGATTCAGGCAAAGCAAGTCCAGCAGCTAGAGTGTGTGGCTTTTAAATTGAACATCCCAAATTGGTTGAGATAAAGTGCTTCCACACCTTCCTCCTTCTCCTCCTGGCCAATATCTGCCACGATATCGTCCACCGTGTCCGGGACAATATTGCACTGCTCTCCCTGTGGACAAGAAACATGATTCAACATCACAAACACTGACAAGATTCTCAATTTACCATTTAATATCACATTCTTATCGGAGACAAGGGTAAACACCCGAATATGTGTAATTTATTTTCTTGACAATCTTCTGTGAAATGGAGGTTAGGTCAATATGACATCTGGTTGTTGGTTTAAAAGAGACAGATTTTTTTTTTCAAATAATTATTTGCTTCAATTGGAAGGAGACAAACACATTGTAATTTTTCTATGTGTTTTCCAAAGACTTGCTATGATCACTATGGCAATATACACTGAGTGCACAAAACATTAGGAACACCTTCTTAATATTGAGTTGCACCTCCGTTTGCTCTCAGAACAGCCTCAAGTCGTTGGGGCATGGGCTGTACAAGGTGTCAAAAGCGTTCCACATGGATGCTGGACCGTATTGACTCCAATGCTTCCCACAGTTGTGTCAAGTTGGCTGGATGTCCTTTGGGTGGTGGACCATTCTTGATACACACGGGAAACTGTTGAGCGTGAAACAGCGTTGCAGTTCTTGACACACTCAAACCGGTGCTCCTGGCACCTATGACCATACCCTGTTCAAAGGCACTTAAATCTTTTGTCTTGCCCATTCACCCTTTGAATGGCACACATACACAATCCATGTCTCAGTTGTCTCAAGGCTTAAAAATCCTTCTGTAACCAGTCTCCTCCCCATCAACTACACTGATTTAAGTGGATTTAACAAGTTACATCAATAAGGGATCATAGCTTTCACCTGGATTCACCTGGTCAGTCTAATGCCCATTCAAAGAGCTATGTATCCAAAGCAACATTACATGTATAGTGACTGTGAGGAGAGCTATGTTGCATGAACATTCACATTTCTTCAGCGAGAGGGAGCAGACACAGACAAAGATAGCGGAATGAATGAGCCAGGCGCTGATGGTACCTTTCTGGCTATCCTTTCCACCAACACCCGGGCCAAGGCTGTGATAGGGCCTCCCTCAGTGTCGTAGAAGGGACTCTGGGGGTGGTCCAGGCTGGTCAGGGGCCGGATCCTCTCCTGGGGTATCGTAGGCATGTTGGGAGACTGGAATGGTACGAGACAGGTTGGACTATGAGTGACACAATATTGACATTGGGCTAGGAGTAAGTGTAAGACAGGGTAATATAGGTCCACGGAAGGGAGTTAGTACAACAGTACTAACAGTAATTCTAATAGGAGTTAGTATAGGTGCAGAGCTGGTATTAAAGGCCCAGTGCAGTCAAAAATATGATTTGCCTGTGTTAAACTGTGTAAATATCAGACCAGTTTCTCTGGTCTGATGAATCCAAGATTAAACTCTTTTGCATGAATGCAAAGTGTCATGTCTGGAGGAAACCTGGCACCATCCCTACGGTGAAGCATGATGGTGGCAGCATCATACTGAGAGGCTAGTCAGGATCGAGGAAAAGATGAATGGAGCAAAGTACATAGAGTACATTAAGTACATATATTGATGAAAACCTGCTCCAGAGCGCTCATGACCTAAGACTGTGGCCAAGGTTCACCTTCCAACAGGACAACGACCCTAAGCAAACAACGACCAAGACAATGCAGGAGTAGCTTCAAGGACCGTCTCTGAATGTCCTGGAGTGGCCCAGCCAGAGCCTGGACTTGAACCCGACTGAACATCTCTGGAGAGACCTGAAAATAGCTGTGCAGAAACACCGCAGAGAAGAATGGGAGAAACTCCCCAAATACAGGTGTGCCAAGCTTGTAGCATCACACCCAAGAAGACTCAAGGCCGTAGTCGCTGCCAAAGGTGCTTCAACAAAGTAAATGGTCTGAATACTTAGGTAAATGTGATATTTGTGGAGGTTTTATTATTATAAATTAGCTAAATATCTAAAAAACGATTTTTGCTTTGTCATTATGGAGTATTGTGTGTAGATTGATGTGGGAAAAAAATATTTAATCAATTTTAGAATAAGGGTGTAACGTAACAAAATATATACAGTTGAAGTCGGAAGTTAACATACTTATGTTGGAGTCATTAAAACAGATTTTTCAACCACTCAACACATTTCTATAATATACAAACTATAGTTTTGGCAAGTCGGTTGGGACATTTACTTTCTGCATGACACAAGTCATTTTTCCAAAACGTTGTTTACAGACAGATTATTTCAGTTATAATTTACTGTATCACAATTCCAGTGGGTCAGAAGTTTACATACATTAAGTTGACTGTGCCTTTAAACAGCTTGGAAAATTCCAGAAAATGTCATGGCTTTAGAAGCTTCTGATAGGCTAATTGACATCATTCGAGTCAATTGGAGGTGTACCTGTGGATGTATTTCAAGGCCTACCTTCAAACTCAGTGCCTCTTTGCTTGACATCATGGGAAAATCAAAAGAAATCAGCAAAGACCTCAGAAAAAAAAATGGTAGACCTCCACAAGTCTGGTTCATCCTTGGGAGCAATTTACAAACGCCTGAAGGTACCACATTCATCTGTACAAACAGTAGTATGCAAGTATAAACACCATGGGACCACGCAGCCGTCATACCGCTCAGGAAGGAGACGTGTTCTGTTTCCTAGAGATGAACGTACTTTGATGTGAAAAGTGCAAATCAATCCCAGAGCATCAGCAAAGGACCTTGTGAAGATGCTGGAGGAAACAGGTACAAAAGTATCTATATCCACAGTAAAACGAGTCCTATATTGACATAATATGAAAGGCGGCTCATCAAGGAGGAAGCCACTGCTCCAAAACTGCTATATAAAAAAGCCAGACTACGGTTTGCAACTGCACATGGGGACAAATATCGTACTTTTTGGAGAAATGTCCTCTGGTCTGATGAAACAAAAATATAACTGTTTGGCCATAATGACCATTGTTATGTTTGGAGGAAAAAGGGGGAGGCTTGCAAGCCGAAGAACACCATCCCAACCGTGAAGCATGGGGGTGGCAGCATCATGTCGTGGGGGTGCTTTGCTGCAGGAGGGACTGGTGCACTTCACAAAATAGATGGCATCATGAAGTAGGAAAATTGTGGATATATTGAAGCAACATATTTAGACATCAGTCAGGAAGTTAAAGCTTGGTAACAAATGGGTCTTCCAAATGGACAATGACCTCAAGCATACTTCCAACGTTGTAGCAAAATTACTTAAGTTCATTAGAACGTGCGTTGAAGATGTCGTTCCCATAGCAACGATTAAAACATTCCCTAACCAGAAACCGTGGATTGATGGCAGCATTCGTGTGAAACTGAAGGCGCGAACCACTGCTTTTAATCAGGGCAAGGTGTCTGGTAACATGACTGAATACAAACAGTGCAGCTATTCCCTCCGCAAGGCTATCAAACAAGCTAAGCGCCAGTACAGAGACAAAGTAGAATCTCAATTCAACGGCTCAGACACAAGAGGCATGTGGCAGGGTCTACAGTCAATCACGGACTACAGGAAGAAACCCAGCCCTGTCACGGACCAGGATGTCTTGCTCCCAGGCAGACTAAATCACTTTTTTGCCCGCTTTGAGGACAATACAGTGCCACTGACACGGCCTGCAACGAAAACATGCGGTCTCTCCTTCACTGCAGCCGAAGTGAGTAAGACATTTAAACGTGTTAACCCTCGCAAGGCTGCAGGCCCAGACGGCATCCCCAGCCGCGCCCTCAGAGCATGCGCAGACCAGCTGGCTGGTGTGTTTACGGACATATTCAATCAATCCCTATACCAGTCTGCTGTTCCCACATGCTTCAAGAGGGCCACCATTGTTCCTGTTCCCAAGAAAGCTAAGGTAACTGAGCTAAACGACTACCGCCCCGTAGCACTCACATCCGTCATCATGAAGTGCTTTGAGAGACTAGTCAAGGACCATATCACCTCCACCCTACCTGACACCCTAGACCCACTCCAATTTGCTTACCGCCTAAATAGGTCCACAGACGATGCAATCTCAACCACACTGCACACTGCCCTAACCCATCTGGACAAGAGGAATACCTATGTGAGAATGCTGTTCATCGACTACAGCTCGGCATTCAACACCATAGTACCCTCCAAGCTCGTCATCAAGCTCGAGACCCTGGGTCTCGACCCCGCCCTGTGCAACTGGGTACTGGACTTCCTGACGGGCCGCCCCCAGGTGGTGAGGGTAGGTAACAACATCTCCTCCCCGCTGATCCTCAACACTGGGGCCCCACAAGGGTGCGTTCTGAGCCCTCTCCTGTACTCCCTGTTCACCCACGACTGCGTGGCCACGCACGCCTCCAACTCAATCATCAAGTTTGCGGACGACACAACAGTGGTAGGCTTGATTACCAACAACGACGAGACGGCCTACAGGGAGGAGGTGAGGGCCCTCGGAGTGTGGTGTCAGGAAAATAACCTCACACTCAACGTCAACAAAACTAAGGAGATGATTGTGGACTTCAGGAAACAGCAGAGGGAACACCCCCCCATCCACATCGATGGAACAGTAGTGGAGAGGGTAGCAAGTTTTAAGTTCCTCGGCATACACATCACAGACAAACTGAATTGGTCCACTCACACAGACAGCACCGTGAGGAAGGAGCAGCAGCGCCTCTTCAACCTCAGGAGGCTGAAGAAATTCGGCTTGTCACCAAAAGCACTCACAAACTTCTACAGATGCACAATCGAGAGCATCCTGGCGGGCTGTATCACCACCCTCAACCGTAAGGCTCTCCAGAGGGTAGTGAGGTCTGCACAACGCATCACCGGGGGCAAACTACCTGCCCTCCAGGACACCTACACCACCCGATGCTACAGGAAGGCCATAAAGATCATCAAGGACATCAACCACCCGAGCCACTGCCTGTTCACCCCGCTGTCATCCAGAAGGCGAGGTCAGTACAGGTGCATCAAAGCTGGGACCGAGAGACTGAAAAACAGCTTCTATCTCAAGGCCATCAGACTGTTAAACAGCCACCACTAACATTGAGTGGCTACTGCCAACACACTGTCAATGACACTGACTCTACTCCAGCCACTTTAATAATGGGAATTGATGGGAAATGATGTAAATATATCACTAGCCACTTTAAACAATGCTACCTTATATAATGTTACTTACCCTACATTATTCATCTCATATGCATACGTAGATACTGTACTCTATATCATCGACTGCATCCTTATGTAATACATGTATCACTAGCCACTTTAACTATGCCACTTGGTTTACATACTCATCTCATATGTATATACTGTACGCGATATCATCTACTGTATCTTGCCTATGCTGCTCTGTACCATCACTCATTCATATATCCTTATGTACATATTCTTTATCCCCTTACACTGTGTATAAGACAGTAGTTTTTGGAATTGTTAGTTAGATTACTTGTTCGTTATTACTGCATTGTCGGAACTAGAAGCACAAGCATTTCGCTACACTCGCATTAACATCTGCTAACCATGTGTATGTGACAAATAAATTTGATTTGATTTGATGGACAACAAAGTCAAGGTATTGGAGTGTCCATCACAAAGCCCTGACCTCAATCCTTTGGAAAATTAGTGGGCAGAACTGAAAAAGAGTGTGCGAGAAAGGAGGCCTACAAACTTGACTCAGTTACACCAGTTCTGTCAGGAGGAATGGGCCACAATTCACCCCTTTTATTGTGGGAAGCTTGTGGAAGGCTACCCGACACATTTGACCCAAGTTAAACAATTTAAAGGCAATGCTACCAAATACTAATTGAGTGCATGTAAACTTCTGACCCACTGGGAATGTGATGAAAGACATAAAAGCTGAAATAAATCATTCTCTCTACTATTATTCTGATATTTCAAATTCTTAAAATAAAGTGATGATCCTAATTGACCTAAGACAGGGAATTTTTACTAGGATTAAAAGTGGGGAATTGTGAGAAACTGAGTTTAAATGTATTTGGTTAGGGTGTATGTAAACTTCCGACTTCAAGTGTGTGTGTAATATATATATTTATTTATTTCACCTTTATTTAACCAGGTAGGCTAGTTGAGAACAAGTTCTCATTTGCAACTGCGACCTGGCCAAGATAAAGCATAGCAGTGTGAGCATACAACAAAGAGTTACACATGGAGTAAACAATTAACAAGTCAATAACACAGTAGAAAACAAAGGGGGGGTCTATATACAATGTGTGCAAAAGGCATGAGGAGGTAGGCAAATAATTACAATTTTGCAGATTAACACTGGAGTGATAAAAGATCAGATGGTCATGTACAGGTAGAGATATTGGTGTGCAGAAGAGCAGAAAAGTAAATAAATAAAAACAGTATGGGGATGAGGTAGGTGAAAAGGGTGGGCTATTTACCAATAGACTATGTACAGCTGCAGCGATATATATATATAGATACAGTTGAAGTCGGAAGTTTACATACACCATAGCCAAATACATTTAAACTCAGTTATATACACACACAGACAGTACCAGTCAAACGTTTGGACATCTACCCATTCAAGGTCTTCTCTTTATTTTTAATATATATATATATACATACACACATACTAATAACAATGCAAAATGTTGAAAACTGTGATCACGCCCTTTTAGTGTAAGAGCTGTTTGAAAAGACTGCCTGAAAGTTCTGCCTGTTTTGGTTTGATGGAGTTTTGGTCTTCCATGGTGACATCACCTAGCAGTAAATTAGTTAAGAACAATAAGAAAGAGAGTTTCAAACCTCTCTGCAAATAACAGCACATTTTCAGTTTTCCACTCCCCACTTGGACCACTCCCAGACAGTCAAATTCTTGCTTGAGAAATTGCCTTTTTGTAACAGCCGTTGGTGGAAGAAGGTGAGGACACACTGAACAGAAATGAACTACCCACACCACACAGGTGGGAAAAGGCTACCTAAGTATGGTTCTCACTACAACGATAGACAGCTGCCTCTGATTGAGAACCACACCCGGCCAAACACAGAAATCCAAAACATAGAAAATGAACATAGAATGCCCACCCTAGTCGCACCCTGGCCTAACCAAAATATAGAATAAAAGCCTATCTATGGCCAGGGCGTAACACTTTCCCTAAGAAGCAATTTTTGTTTATTTTTTACCATTTTAAGGTACTTCATTGTTACCCAGAAATGATTTGATATTGAGATTAAAAAACGGCTTTATTGGACTTTTAAAACCTCTTAAGGTATAGGGGGCAGCATTTTCACTTTTGGATAAATAGCGTGCTCAATTTCAACTTCCTGCTACTCATGCCAGGAATATAAGATATGCCTATTATTAGTAGATGTGGATAGAAAACACTCTGAAGTTTCTAAAACTGTTTGAATCATGTCTGTGAGTATAAGAGAACTTATGTAGCAGGCAAAACCCCAAGGACTAACTGTTCAGATTATTTTTTTTGCCTCTGACTGTTCTCTGAGTTGTCTTTGCCAAGGAATATTTTTTAGGAACCGGTTTTCAGTTCCTACCGCTTCCACTGGATGTCACCAGTCATTGGAATTTGGTTGAGGTTATTAATTTGTGCAACGAAGTAGAAGCACATCCTGGAACAACGTTACACTATTGAGAGTTGCGCAAGACGTAAGCAGGAGAATGGTTTGTTTACTTCGTGTATTGAACACAGATAGCCCGTCTACAATTTGATAGATTATTAACGTTTTAAAATACCTAAAGTTGTATTAGAAAAGTAGTTTGAAATATTTTGGCAAAGTTTATAGGCAACTTTTGAAATGTTTTGTAGTGACGTTGCGTTTTTTGGCAGCTGTTTTTTCTGGATCAAACGCGTCAAATAAATGGACATTTAGATATATATGGACGGAATTAATCGAACAAAAGGACCAATTGTCATGTTTATGGGACATATTGGAGTGCCAACAAAAGAAGCTCGTCAAAGGTAAAACTTTTTTAAAAATGTATTTCAGAGTTTTGTGTAGCGCCTGCAGGGTTGAAATATGCTACTCTCTTTGTTGACATTGTGCTATCAGATAATAGCTTCTTATGCTTTCGCCGAAAAGCTTTTAAAAATCTGATATGTTGGCTGGATTCACAACGAGTGTAGCTTTAATTGAGTATCTTACATGTGTGATTTAATGAAAGTTAGATTTTTATATCATTATTTGAATTTGCCTCGCTGCATTTTCCCTGTTTTTTTCCCCAAGTGGGACACAACCGTCCCCTATACCATAAGAAGTGTAACACATCTCAGTCTTAAAATGCCTGAAATATCTCTTTTGTATACTAGTTGAGCACACCTAAGATGTAAATGCGGAATCAATAGTAAACTTTGCAATAAAAGCCCAACATTTGGTACAGAGGTAGATGTACATTATGTACCCAGAAAATATATAGATGTGGATCCACCCCAGATTTGGCCTCTGGGGGGGGGCGTGGCAGCCCCGATAACTCAAAAATATCAAAAAAATGTAAATACATATTTAGGATCTAGTCAATGTCTACACCAAGTCGAGCTAAATGTCTGATGTCACCGGCACCCATATCACCTAAATCGGCCTTATCTGTGGCCATTTTAGGTCATACCGGTATGTCAGACTAGCTCAATCGTCAAATGATCAGCCTCTGAGTATCACAGAAACACAACACTTTGAATAACAGACAAATGTTCATAACAAGTGGCTATGGGTGAGATGTATCAAAATATAATTTCGAAACATTTATAAAACGGTGTATTTTGAATATGGGGAATTTAAAGAATTGACTTGTGTTACAAAAGGTTAATCAAATCAAAAAGGGTTACTGTTTGACTGAAAGTGTGTTTTTCCATCACATCCAAAAATGACCCCTGTTGTTGCTTTTAGGGGTTGAAATACTGTATGTTGGTGTTTTTAGGATGAAGTTGAATGCACTAACTATAAGTCGCTCTGGATAAGAGTGTCTGCTAAATGACTCAAATGTAATGTAATGTGTAGCATGGGCACAGGGAAGGGAGCTAGTGAAACAGTATCGGCACGGGGCTGAGAGCGAGCACCTCGTCATGTTCAGCTGCCATCTGTTAGGGGCTTCTGTGTTTGATCTTAATATGCATAATTGATCGGCTGTGTAATATTCCTTTTATGAGTGATTTATGACATTGTTTCCTGCACGGTGCTTTGTGAATCACCTTTCATGCTGCCATTCCAGAACAGTAACTTCAGTTGAAGAGAAAACTACAAAAGCTATTGAGTCCCTTTCTACTTTAACTCCAGGGAATCTAGTTTTAGTTCACTTTTGGCTGATATATTAATTGGTGCTGCAGCCAACATATGGAGCCAAAAACTAAATAACCAAATCACATCTGGGGTATGTGAATGCATGATTTGTCCGCTTTCTTTGCATAGAAAGTATAAAGGCTATTTACAGAGTGTGAATGATTATGCTGTGTGTGTGGGTATGCATTGAAGTCAGGATATACTGTATCTTCAGTGGCTTTTCTGGCCTATAGATGGCAGTGTCTCTCCTTTTCTTTTCCCAGTATCTTTACAAGCCAGCAGAAAATTTACTATAAATTCCAGCGCAGGATTTGTTGGGTACATATTTACAGTGTAGCGACACAAAACTAGTCAGTGAGGCAGCCACTTGGGTAAATATGTCCGCCTCAATAAAACGACAACACAGTGGATGTGCTGTTTTATGTTTGCAGTGTGTTTTTCTCTGAATCTGTTTATGCGTTTTTCAGCCGAGGTTGGATGATTTGTATATTCATAAGTCATAAACAAAAAATAAAAAAGCAACGCTCCTGCACTATTAATGAAAGTAGATCAACAGCTTTCGTTCCAGATTCATGGCAAAATACAGAGGCCTGGTTACGAAAGTTAGAATGGCAGAAGTATTTTTACTAGATAACTGAAACCAGAGCCATTTACTACATATCGACCCCCATGTCTGGGGCCCCCAGGGCCTCACCTCGTAGGTGACCCCGTTGTCGGTGCCTGCGTCCCAAGGGATGAGGTCTTGGTCCAGCCTCTGGACCCAGCCACACTCCTTGGTGCAGAGGTCCTCTGCAGACAGCCCCACGTTCCAGTCAGGGCTGGGCCCCAGCATGCTCAGAAAGGACATGAGGTGACGCGTACGGTCCACTGAGAACTCAGCCGAGGGAGCTGCCCGCCTGAATAGACAAACAGATACAGACATGCATCGTATTCTTTTCAATGTGCCGATTGATCTGATTGATCAACACACAATGACATAATGTTAAAGACTGGTGAAGCCAGCTTGCTTTTCATTTTAATGCATCACATACCACACCAGTTATCTGCTTTAAGAGTTGAAATGAGCTACATACTGTCCAAACAAAAACATATAACACATTTCTGTCACGCCCTGGCCTTAGTTATCTTTGTTTTCTTTATTATTTTGGTTAGGTCAGGCTGTGACATGGGGGATTTATGTGTGTTTTAGCTGGTCTAGGGGTTTTGTATGTTTATGGGTTGTTTTCTAGTCTAAGTGTTTTTGTAAGTCTATGGTTGCCTAGATTGGTTCTCAACTAGAGGCAGGTGTTTATCGTTGTCTCTGATTGGGAACCATATTTAGGCAGCCATGTTCTTTGGGTATTTTGTGGGTGATTGTTTCCTGTGTCTGTGCCACACGGGACTGTTTCGTTGCCAGTTCACGTTGTTATTTTGTATTTGTGTTCATGTTGAGTTTTCTTATTAAATAACATGGACACCTACAACGCTGCATATTGATCCGATCCTTGCTACACCTTCTCTTCAGAGGAAGAGGAGGAAATCTGTCGGGACAATTTCGTTCATAACAGCTCAACATATTAATAAATATTTACTTGTTTCTATTCAGAACTTAGAGAGAATAATGTATCACTAGAACACATTAAAAAAAGTGTTAATGAAATAGATGTTACGTTGGAAATGTTAAGGCTGGTGAATGTGTGTGGAGGCAAATAGACAGTTTCTGTCCCAAATGGCCCCCTATTCCCTATATAGTGGACTACTTTTAACCAGAGCCCTATAGGCCCTGGTGAAAAGTAGTGCACTATATAGGGAATAGGGTGCTTTTTGGGACTCTGTGTTAATTGCCACAACACAAATTCTAAGAGGAGAATAACATCCAGTAACATCTGAATAGTTACTGACGTGTGAAGAGATACTTATATCATATTTCTCCATGTCATGTTAAATGGGAGATAAACAACAAAACTCTGTACAATTCTGTAACATAACACGATGTGGGAGTGTAGTACTGCTCAATTAGATACAACTGAATTAGATACAACTGCAGTTCCTGTGAGATGATTAAACAAGTATGGAAACAACAACCTACACTTCGCTGTGCCCTATTTAGAGAACTTATTCCACATGCACATCAATCTCTTTAAACAATCTCCTTCCCTTTGAGACATCTATGTTGTTCTGATCCCCCTTTACATAAAACAAATGTATATGACTTCTCCAAACAGGCTCTTCTAAAGAGAGAAAATTGCCCGGCTTAATTGGTTGGCTGATGTTAAAATAGGTAAATGTAAACGTCTTAATATATTGGAACTGGAGGGAGTCAATAACACTAATCACAGAAACACCCAGAGGAAACACATCTCTCATCAAAACAGGAGTCTTCCTTTTGCAAACAAAATACCTCATGAAAAATGTACACAATCATTAATGAATTTAAAGAAAACACCCGCAGGCCAGGCAGGTAGCTATTGAATTAATGCTGGGTGATTATCTCCTCCTTAGCCTGTTTTCTGATGAAGTTTTAAACAATTCTGAGAAATTCTGTTTTCATCTAAATTCTCAATTCACCTAGATTATCAAATGATATTCTCTACAAGTAATTTCACCGTTTTAAAACAGACAATTAACATTTTAAAACCTGTGAAGAGTGAGGGTACTCTTGTACATCACAGTGCACTCACACATTCAGGGGCTGCCATGCTGGCCACTGCGCCTTGGTTTTTATCACAGTCAGAACTTCATCACCCTGTGGATGACAAACACAGAGAGAGAAAGATACATTAGTTTGGTCAAATTAGAGAAAACTGCATGGAGAATACAGAAAGATACCCAACAGGGTTAATTCCTCTCTTTCTTATGAAGTCTAAAACACTTTCCAATGTTGAGAGCTGTGAAAGTGGGCATCTTGGGACCAGATGTGTCTGTTATTTTATAATGGCTGTTTTTTCCACAAGAGGATCCCTCTTGTGAATCACACACAGTAGCTCAGCTGAGTTGGCCAGTCTGGGGGAGAAGGGTGTTAACATAGCAGCATTGTCACCTGCTGCTGAAAAATTAAAGGCCCAGGAGCAAACAGAGCCTTTTGATGTAAAACTAAGCAGGGGTTGTTGCTGCTCTGTGAGAGTGTGGTGTCTGAAATCAAACAAAGGAAAAACAGGGTGGTAGAGATCTGTGGTGTTACATGTAGCCTATTATTGTGTTTTCACACACGCAGCAACGCTCAGTCTCTTTTTGGGACGCGCCCCGCTTGCTTGCATAAAAATAAAAAATATATATGGTTAACTGATGGTTCCGCAATACCCTGAAAGCCTCCTTCTCTTTGTGGATTTCTATAGAAAACATGTCATTTTGAGAAAAGAGATATTGACATGGCTACAGGGTCTCTTTGTAGCTTTTTTTTTAGACTATCAACAGTAGCCAGCATATTGCTTTTACCTTCACTATTGAAGGTTTACTTTTGTAAATCACTTTCCCGAAAATAAATAGGCTCAACGAGCAGATTGATGGGAACACCACAGGCTATCGTTTGTCACACACCCTACACATATTTGTAAGCTTCAATCTTGTTTTAAAAAGTAAATGAGCCAATCTAGTTCAACAGTGATTGAACCAAACGGTAGCCGAGCGAGGGCTTCGGAGCTAGCAGACGTGTGGCATGGCAGCGGATCGATACTGAGTTTCCTGAAGTCCCACACAGAGATGGAATTCATGTCGGAAGACCGGGCGAGGAAGATGACTGATGGCGAGAAGAAGTGAGACAGAAAAAAGGGTGCGAGGTGCAAACCCAAACCGGCTGTGAAATACAAGCACAAATATCATACCCCTAAGACATACTAACCTCTCACCATTACAATAACAAGGAAGGTTCTTTTTAGATTTTTTTTTGGGGGGGGGGTATGATATTTGTGAGTCTGTAGCTTTCTTACTCATCATTGCTCACAATTCATTCAAGGTTACAGTATCTGTAATCATGGGAGCATCCACATTAATGAAGAAGTTTTAGAAACATATTCTATTATTATTTAGAATAAAAGTGACTCCAAAATGACACAATACATGATGTAACATTAATTTCTATTGGGCACAAAGTAATCTGAAACACAACCAAAACAAGCAGCAAATGCATCCAACAAGTTTGTAGAGTTATAAGCTTGATGTAATCATTATGTGCTAGGAATAAGTGTCACGCCCTGGCCATAGAGAGGGTTTTATTCTCTATTTTGGTTAGGCCCGGGTGTGACTAGGGTGGGCATTCTAGTTTCTTTAGTTCTATGTTTTCTATTTCTTTGTGTTTGGCTGGGTGTGGTTCTCAATCAGAGGCAGCTGTCTATCGTTGTCTCTGATTGAGAATAATACTTAGGCAGCTTTTTCCCACCCGTGTTTTGTGGGTAGGCCCAATACTTTATGTAATTTCTAAATGGTCCATGCGATATCAATGAAACTACTCTCAAATAAAGCTAACAGTCTGCACTTTAACCTCATCGTCATTGTATCATTTCAAATCCAAATGGCTGTTATACAGAGCCAAAACAACAAAAAAGGGGTCACTAAATTGTTGCTATACAGAGCCAAAACAAAAAAGGAGTCACTGTCCCAATACTTTGAGCTGACTGTAATTGGCAGCCATTAAATAAATATTTGTTTTGTTTTCAGATTATCCTTCCGGCCTCCCACTGGCTTTTCACAGTCAGGCCTATTTATCAAATCTGTTTGGATTTAACTTCGGTCGATTTCATGAGCAACGTTTCCGTTGAGAGTTGGCTAGGCCAGACATGTCCCGAAGCCACTCCTGCGTTTTCTTGACTGTGTGCTTAGGGTCGTTGTCCTGTTGGATTGAGGTCCAGTCTGATGTCCTGAGTGCTCTGGAGCAGGTTTTCATCAAGGATCTCTGTATTTTGCTCTGTTCAACTTTGCCTTGATCCTGACTAGTTTCCCAGTCCCTGCCACTGAAAAACATCCCCACAGCATGATGCTGCCACCACCATGCTTCACCATAGGGACGGTGCCAGGTTTCCTCCAGACGTGACGCTTGGCATTCAGGCCAAAGAGTTCAATCTTGGTTTCATCAGACCAGAGAATCTTGTTTCTTACGGTTTGAGAGTCTTTAAGTGCCTTTTGGCAAACTCCAAGCAGGCTGTCATGTGCCTTTTATTGAGGAGTGGCTTCCGCTTCCGCCGTGCTGCAGAGATGGTTGTCCTTCTGGAAGGTTTTCCCATCTCCACAGAGAAACTCTAGAGCTGTGTCAGAGTGACCCTCGTGTTCTTGGTCACCTCCCTGACCAAGGCCCTTCTCCCCCGATTGCATTACTTTGGCCGGGCAGCCAGCTCTAGGAAGAGTCTTGGTGGTTCCAAATCTTTTCCATTTAAGAATGATGGAGACCACTGTGTTCATGCGGACCTTCAATGCTGCAGAAATGTTTCGGTACCCTTCCCCAGATCTGTGCCTCGACACAATCCTGTCTCAGAGCTCTACGGACAATTCCTTTGACCTCATGGCTTGTTTTCTTGCTCTGACTTGCACTGTCAACTGTGGGGCCTATATATAGACGGGTATGTGCCTTTACAAATCATGTCCAATCAATTGAATTTACCACAGATCAATCAAGCTGTAGTAACATCTCAAGGATGATCAATGGAAACACCGGAGCTCAATTTTGAGTCTCATGGCAAAGAGTCTAAATACTTACACTACCAGTCAAAAGTTTTAGAACACCTACTCATTCAAGAGTTTTTCTTAATTTTTACTATTTTCTACATTGTAGAATAATAGTGAAGACATCAAAACTATGAAACAACACATATGGAATCATGTAGTAACCAACCAATCAAAATATATTTTATATTTGAGACTCTTAAAGAGAGGAGGCCAGGTCATCTGATGCAGCACTCCATCACTCTCCTTCTTGGTAAAATAGTCCTTACACAGCCTTTCATTTTTACTAATTTTGCGAGCTTAATGACAGACAGCGGGTCGCCATTTTTTGAGAAAGCTAAACAGTAGCTAGTTTTCTTTAACATACTTTGTTTTTGTAGTAAGTAGCCTACCTAAAGTTTCTCTGATAAATATCTTAGCCTTTGTCTTCACTTGTATCTTCACTCTTACCTCCCAAGAATAAAGGCACTCATATCTTTTACCTTAACAAGTTTATATTTGAATTATTTGTCATGTTGACCCTAGGCTGACCTCATGTGATGCCCTGTCCAGCCTCTTGAATCCCCTAAATGGCCCCGTCTGTTTGTCTATATCCAGCTACAGAGAAGTCTGGGCCATAATTGATTTGATTTCAGTGAGGTGCCAGTCAGGCCAGTCACTCCCGCAAGCGGAGAGGAACTGAGAGGAAGGGCCATGAGCCCCCATAACCACACTGCTCTCCTTCATCACATCATGCTCAGAGGCAGGCAGGCAGAGCAGCTCCCCTGACTCAGCCGTCTTGCCAGCATGTGGCACTCCGAGGACCCAACGTACCCAGCATACTTCTGCCTCTGCCATTGCCGCTCCCATCTGATGCCCGAGCACAATCAAAACCTAGTGACTTTGCCAAGGGATCTGTTGCACGGCAGCGGGAGAAATATTGTCAAATTGTAATAATGTTAAATGAGCTGGGAGCCTCTGGGAGAGTGTGTAATAAAGAATAAACGCTGTCATATTGGAGTTTAAAAGCATTTCTGGGTGCCTGTCTGGAGAATGAGACTAGGCTCTAGGAGAGAATGGTGTGGTCTTCTGTTGTGCTGCAATCGTGCAGTTCGGAGGGTGTATTATACAATCATTACAGGAAACAATTACCCACATAACCTTGTGGCGGACCTTTTTAATCTCTTAGTTCAAACAGTGTGGAATGAAGTACACTATATACTGTGCATGGTGCAGACAACAAAGCACATTATTAGATATCAATGTATGTATAAAGTAGGCCTACTATTTTAAATAAGGCAAATTAACTTCTGTTATATAATGTACTGTACAGTGCCCTCAAAGTATTCACACACCTTGACTTTTTCTACATTTTGTTATTCAATTGAGGTTTTGTGTCACTGGCATACATACACACAAAACCCCATAATGTCAAAGTGGAATAATGTTTTTCGGGATTTTAACAAAGTTGAAATGTCTTGAATCAATAAATATTCAACACCTTTGTTATAACAAGCCTAAATAAGTTCAGGAGTAAAAATGTGAACGTTTCAGGAAGCTAGGCATATGTCCCACGTCATTACTTTACAGGAGACGCATTTGAACTCAGTTCTACATTTTTTTAAATCAAAATTAGTTTTTTGGGGCAAAATGCCTTCTGGAACATGTGAACTTTCATGTGCCCTAATAGCACACTTGTATGCCATCTGTAAATGCAAATAAAATGTTAAATTAGGAGCCTACCTGGTTTAGCCACGGAAAAAGGCAGGAACTTTCCCAATAGCCATGATTGTCTGAAATAATGGATGGGATGGACATGTCAAGAGACTAGTTTGGATTGGTCTGCTATGTGTAGATAATCCTTGCTACCGTGGAGTTCTTTAAGATATGGAGAACTGCAAAAATGTTGCTACATTGCTCAACATTGCTGCCCTGAATTTAACAGGCGCTATCGATGAAGACCAGCGGGGAAAAGTTGTGATGAACTACTTTCTGGAGGACGATCGTCCCATGCTGACTCTCTCTGAAAATGAAAATGAATCAGACGATGAGGAAATCCCTGTTTTAGTTCAACACTTTTTAATTGAACCAGACAGTGATGGGAAAGAAATGGCAATCAACAGTGTTGTTGTCACGGAAGATGTTGACCGAGTTTTGAAATCAGTGCAATGCCCGGTGGAAGCAGAGTATGCTTGCAAATGCGGAAGAAGTCGAAAAGACACCACAGAAAGCTGTTGTTTAAAACACCTGTGTCCGGATTACATCTTCAAACTAAGGGCAAACATGGCATCCATGAAAGAAAGAGGAGAAGCGTTCATCCATGTACATAGGTAAGAGTCTAGCTACATTTTCAGATATTATATGTTTCTACTTTTGTCCGAAAGTAATTTCATTGCAAGTTAAAGAGTACTGTTAGCTAGCTAGACAACATTAGCTGGCTTGCTGGCTAGCTAATGTTACGTGTATGATCTGTGTAGTAATATTATTCTTATCTCAGAAATCTATTTGCATTGCTAGTTATAGTTAGCTAGCTAGCTAACATTGAGCCTAAACTACATTACCAAAAGTATGTGGACACCTGCTCGTCAAACATCTCATTCCAAAATCATGGCATTAATATAGAGTTGGTCCCCCTTTTGCTGCTAAAAAGTATTTCCAATAGAAGTTGGAAAATTGCTGCAGGGACTTGTTTCCATTCAGTCATGAGCATTAGCATTACCGTCTCTGGTAAACACACACTATATCAAATAACGTTTATTTGTCAAATGCACAGGATACAGAAAGTGTAAACGATACAGTGAAATGATTACTTGCATAGTGGAGTCGTTTGTTTAGACATGTAGCTAGCTAGCTAAACAATGAACCATAATCCCAACTCATACCGAATCCGCAGGTAACTCAATTTATCCAACTAGGTTCAATGTTAGCTAGCTAGTTAACATTAGGCTATAACTAGAATTGCAAAATCGATTTCTGAGATATGAATAGTATTATTACATAGATCATACATGTAATGTTAGCTAGCTAGCTAACAGTATGCTTTAACTTGCAATGAAAACAACTTTGACAAAATGAGAAATATATAATATCTGAAAATGTAGCTAGCTAGACCCTCTTACCTGTATACATGGATTAACGCCTCTCCCTCCCTGTCACGGATGCTATGGTTGCCCTTATTCTGAAGATGTACATTGGAGACAGGTGTTCTCTTTTTGACTCCATCCGTATGATATTTGCAATCAAACAAGATAATTTTCTCCATATCCTTAGCTATCGAACTCTGCTTCTACCGGGCATTCCACTTTTTCCACTGAGGGGCGGCAGGTAGCCTAGTGGTTAGAGCATTGGGCCAGTAATTGAAAGGTTGCAAGATCGAATCCCTGAGCTGACAAGGTATAAATGTGTCGTTCTGCCCCTGAACAAGGCAGTTAACCCACTGTTCCTAAGGTGTCATTGTAAATAATATTTTTTTCTTAACTGACTTGCCTAGTTAAAAAAGGTTACAATTTTTTAAAACTTATTTGTTCCAGTTCGAGATATCTTTAAAAAAAAGCCACGTTAGAAAGGATTACCTACACATACTGAGCAGCTTGTGCAACAGACAGAAGCTTGCTACATGGCAGACCAATCAGAACTCATCTCTCGGGCATGTCCAGCACATCCATTATCCCAGCCAATCATGGCTAGCGGGAAGGTTACTGTCTTTTTTTGTGGCTAAACCAATTAGGCTCGTAATTGTATTGTTTTATTCGTATTTACAGATGGCACACAAGTTTGTTCCAGAAGGCATTCCTGCCAGAAAATGCATTTGGATTGTTTTTAAATTATGATGAAATGCCTCTCCTGTGAAGTAGTGAAGTGCGAAATATGCCTAGTTACCTGAAACGAGTCACAAATGTGGAATAAGTCAAGGGGTATGAATACTTTCCGAAGGCACTGTATAAGAGAAATAAGTCTTGTGCATTTGCATGAATATAGCCTTCATATGAGAACTAATCCGACATTCTAAGAGTTCAATCCTTTACATCCTGACGTTCAAACAATGTTTATTTCAATGCAAATCATGGTAGATACTTGTTTTGAATTTTTATAACTTTAATCCTTAAATTATACTTTGGCAAAAGGTCATTGTTCTTAATTGAACAAACTTTCTACCGATCCCGTGTCCTGCCTATTTCATTATAGAGATTACCAGTGTACTATACCTCCCGTTGATAGAGGTTGCTTGATTTCACACAAATTAATAAGATATGTAAGATAAGACATTACAGTATCTGAGCTGGTTGAAAAGCATTACATATCACTGACTTTCCAAGTTAGGTTAAAAAGTATCTCCTGTTACGTGGCATATTCCCCCCCCAAAAAATAAGAACTAATACTACATTGAATATAGATTTCTTTGATATCAACAATGACATTCATCTGTGTCTCTCATCTACAGTGCTTGGCATCATTTACACATTACTACTGTGCTGTAAGTCAAATGAGGGAGTGCAAATGGGAAAACGGAGGAGTGCATGGGAGCACTTAACCAGGTTAAATGACATTGACTAAATAAGGTACAGTGAGTCAGGAACTATATATTTACATTAAACATCCTAGTCAGTTAGCAGACACTCTTATCCAGAGCAATTAGCGTTAAGTGTCTTGCTCAAGGTCACAGACAGACTCTTCACCTAGTCGCCTCGGGGATTCGAACCAGCAATCTTTTGGTTACTGGCCCAAAGCTCTTAACGGCTATGCTACCTGCCACCCTTTATAAATTAAATCAATACATGATTCCAGACTCTCTGAGCCAGTAGCGGAGCCCAACATTTGTTGGTGGGAACTGCTAACTTCCTGCAATTCTACACATTTTGCTATAAGGGCAGAGAGGAACATTTGCAGTTTCATAGCTAATCACATGCTATTGAGCACATATTGACATGAGGCTAATTAAAGATAAAATAAAGATATGTTGACTGTGATAAAGGCACTGGATTATGAACTGTCTTGTTTGCGAAATGAACAAATGCAGTAGGCAGCAGTATGGTCCATATAACCGTAGGAGCACAGGGACATTTGCCTCAATGCGGTCATATATGTGGCTCGCTGGGGATTTGGCTTTCATTTAGTTATTTTTGGCCACCCATCCCATGAGAGTGAATTGTCATTCCAGTTCATCTGAATGTCATTCCAGTGCACTGCTTGCTATGCATTCTATCTGATGGTGTTTGCATGTTTAGGTAAAAATACATAATTATTGGGTGCCTTGCTCCCCAGTGGGTGGGTCTGGATATTGTGTGATGTATTTTCAATTCATTGTGGAATTATCTCTTATAGGATGTACGCGATTTTACGTAATCCCTGGGATGCAGGATATTCAGACTATGTGCCTGTACTTGCATGCGTGTGGGTTGTCTTTAATGTATTTTTGTATTTAAAAAATAGGGAAATGGGACTATTACATAACCTTGGTTTATGTTGTTATGTTTTTTCATTTAAGACTGAGTGCAAGGTTAGTTTTTAAGCATAAACATCATTTTGACTGTAATCTGTCTTCTGTCTGACCTAGACTGCTAACTGTGACCAGCTTTTCTCCATTTAATTTCATGTTTGATAATAAGTACATCTCAATGCCTCTCACCGGTCTCTGTGGAAAAATCATATGTGGAAAAGATGTCATGATCAAACAGTCTGCTGCCATTTAGGGATTTGCCTCGTCAATTGGGCCGGTCTCTAATCGTTTCAGAGGCTAGCATTCATACACATTCATGCAGCTCTGTCGTGTATTTTATTAATCAATGTCTCACAACATGAGACAGGAGCCATATGACCAACAAGACTTGTCTTTCTTTCTCTGCCTCAGGCCTGGAAAAATACTGTGTGATTTAAATATTGCCTTTTAATAACATCACTGCGGCAACAGCAAAAGCATCTAGCGTAAGTTTACTCCGGCTCATCAGATAAGGGTAATTTGTCATGTTTGGGTGCTGGAGGATGTTTTCTGCGGCGCCAAGTGATAAATCATCCATAATTCAGAATTTATGTTAGATATTACTTGACAAGAGATTACATTAGTCAAACATAAATCACAGACTGTTTAATCATGTCATGGTATAGGCTCTGTTTTGTCAGCCAGGGGAATACATTTGTAACAGCAGGTCTGCAGGTAAAAGGACATCATGGTATAATGTTGTCTGAGGCTACTCAAGCCATAGTAGATACTGTACACCAGTGATGTGTGAGGCTACTCAAGCCATAGTAGATACTGTACACCAGTGACGCCTGAGGCTAACCAAAGCTACGCACATTGTAAATGATATCAGTGCCTGTCTAATGAAAAAATAACTCAATCAATCATGAGATTTACATTGTGCATGTTACGTCAAAACTCCAGCGCATTCAACCATTACAAACATTCTCACCTCACCTCCAAACTAAATAATATCCTTTAACAAAGCTAGTCGTGGATACTGAGCGTTGTTGATGTGACTAAAGGAAAAAACACATTTCTGTGACACTCTAAATTAGTTGGACTTAAACTATATATACAAAAGTATGTGGCCACTTCTTCAAATGAGTGGATTCGGGCCATTTCAGCCACACCTGTTGCTGACAGGTCTATAAAATCACGTGCACAGCCTCGCAATCTCTATAGACAAACATTGGCAGTAGAATTGCCTTACTGAAGGGTTCAGCGACTTTCAATATGGCTCCGTCATAGGATGCCACCTATCCAACAAGTCAGTTCGTCAAATTTCTGCCCTGCTAGAGCTGCCCCGGTCAACTGTAAGTGCTATTAATGTGAAGTGGAAACATCTAGGAGCAACAACGACTCAGCCGCGAAGTGGTAGGCCACACAAACTCACAGAACGAGACTGCCAAGTGCTGAAGCGCGTAAAAATAATCTGTCCTCGGTTGCAACACTCACTACCGAGTTCCAAACTGCCTCTGGAAGCAACGTCAGCATAAGAACAGTTTGTCTGTTTTATGAAATGGGTTTCCATGGTCGAGCAGCCGAACACAATCCTAAGATCAATGCTCAATGACAAGCGCCGGCTGGAGTGGTGTAAAGCTCACCACCAATGGACTCTAGAGCAGTGGAAACACGTTCTCTGGATTGATCAGTTACGCTTCACCATCTGGCAGTCCAACGGACAAATCTGGGTTTACCAGATGCCAGGAAAACGTTACCTGCCCCAAAGCATAGGTCCAACTGTAAAGTTTGGTGGAGGAGGAATAATGTTCTGGGCTGTTTTTCATGGTTAGGGCTAGGCCCCTTAGTTCCAGTGAAGGGAAATCTTAACATTACAGCATTACAATGACATTCTAGACAATTTTGTGGCAACAGTGTGGGGAAGGCTCTTTCCTGTTTCAGCATGACAATGCCCATGTGCACAAAATGAGGTCCATACAGAAAAGGGTTTGTCGAGGTCGGAGCCCTGACCTCAACCCCATCAAACACTTTTGGGATGAATTGGAATGCCGACTGCTAACCAGGCCCAATTGCCCAACATCAGTTCCCGACCACACTAATGCTCTTGTGGCTGAATGGAAGCAAGTCCCCACAGCAAGGTTCCAACATCTAGTGGAAAGCCTTCCCAGAAGAGTGGAAGTTATTTTAGCAGCAAAGGGTGGATCAACTCCATAATAATGTCCATGATTTTGGAATGAGACATTAGACGAGCAGGTGTCCACATACTTTTGCCCATGTAGTGTATGTCTAAGTAGCACAAAGCGGCTATACAGATGGTTAAAGCCCTCTAGCAAAAACATACTTTATTGTAAACATACAGACATACGAGCTACCAGATCTGGTCTCAGAGATGGCTAACTCCAGAGATCCCTTCGGTCTTTGGTGCAGCAGTTCAGACAGCTGGTTGATAAACTTTTTACTGAGGAATGGGTTTGTTTTCCATTATTCTGTTTTATAAGTTACTGTTGTTGAATTACTTGTAAATATTGTATGTTTTATTGCTTTGGAAATGTAAATATTGTGAATTTGTATGATTGTGTGCAGGGCTCCCTTGTAAAAGAGGATTTCATAAGATATCCCTGTTTAAATAAAGTTTTTAATTGACACTTAAAGACAAGCTTTATGTCTTTCTGTCTGTCTGTCTATCCTGCTTCGTTACATGGTATTTCTCTAGACAATGTTTAGACCGACGCATGAATTGTTCTGTTGTCAGTGTCCTGTTGTCATCAGACCAGCATTAATTAGTTTAGGCTATGACTCAATTTAATTAACCAAACCAAAATGAAATAATATTGCAGATACGGTATCATAGTGCTTTGACGTGAGACATGACTGAAAACACATTTGTGCATAATGATGAGAAGAAAGTTTGCAGAAGAAAGACACTTAAGATGTTTGGTTTCTTAAAACTTTGACATATTTTTTCAACATACCTCCAACAATTTAACATGAAGATGAATAGAAGTACACAAACGGTGTCCCCACATGTGTCTTTAAAGTTGTAAACATTTCAAAGTCAGTTTTCAAAGCATTTTTTCGACCCTGACATGGACATTTCAAACTTTTATTCATTCAGGTGTAATTTGACAATTCAAATGTCCAACTAGCATGGTCCAGCCATATGCTACTGGTCACACCAGAAAAGTGTCCATCCCTGTGAGAAAGGGCTCCTGAGTAGCACAGCGGTCTAAGGCACTGCATCTCAGTGCAAGAGGTGTCACCACAGTCCATGGTTCAAATCCAGGCTGAATCACATCTGGCTGTGATCGTGAGTCTGATGGGGCATAATTAGCCCAGCATCGCCGGGTTGGTTGGGGTAGGCTGTCATTGTAAATAAGAAATTATTCTTATTTAACTGACTTACCTAGTTAAACAAAGGTAAATTTTAACAGTGAGGAGGCTGACAATGAAGATAGTTCTTGTTAAATACCACTAACCATAATGCATCAGTCAATAGGAATAACATAAACAATGCATGACCGAGGTGAGCAGGATGATAATGCATGGTGTTACATCGGGATGACACAAAGTCGGGAGAAGAAGAATATTGGGACAGGTACACAGAAAGGTGGATTTCTGAGGAGGATTGGAATTGGGAAAAAAGTCGAAGAGAATGAGGAAAGCAGAGGTTGGATTTGAATTTGAGGAAGATGGTGATAAAAATTCAGATGGTGTGTCGAAGAAGAGTGCAAACAAAGTGTGCCGTGTGCCAGACCGAATTCTGGAGGTGAAATGGAAGTGAATGAGGGCGAGTTAAGTGAGGTGGAAGGTGCGATGAAGAGCTCCGGACCCGACCCTGGCACCAATGAACATGATAAAGAATCTGATTAAGAATCTGGTAGTAGGAGCGATATTTTTTAAGAAAATGGATCCTTGCCTTTTGGCAGTTCCATTTGTGGTTTCAGGTTGGGTGGGAAAGGAGTTGGGTGCAGTTGAAATCAGTGAAGGTAACCTGTAGAGGACTTGTGATATTTGTTTGTTTTCTGCTGACCAGAGGGAGCGGGCACTCCGTGTCACGCAACTTGGGGTCAAATCTGTTTCTTGCTTTGCTCTTTGGAACAGGGCAACATTGAAAGGAGTGATTTATGGGATAGCTTAAAGGGTGGACAAGGTCATGTTAGGATGTATGAGTTATCCTCTTATAACTTTTGTGCCCAATCCACTGCAGTGTTGCAATGTTTATGTTCATGTCGCAGCACTTTGTAGGAGTGAGATTCCAAAATGTGGGAAGTGTGCAGGAGGGCATGAGCTAGCTGCTAGAGGATTGTGTTTCGGGGGATAAAATGTAGGGGTGCCCATTTCAAACCAAGGATAATTTTTGTGTGTGGATAGAACCTTATAATCCCAAGTTCTCAATTTGTTAGTCAACTGTTTATAATTACATACATACATACAGCTTCTCTGCTGTCATTCTGCGTTGCCTTAGAAGTCTAAATAAAACCTTTATCACCCGAATAAACTTATCTTGGTCATCTCTGCTTCTTTCACAGAGCAAAGATGCAATAACTTTCTTTCTGTGCAAAATGACCCAACATGTTTCTGATAATATTTCAATTCGGCTTCGATGCATTTTATGTGGTTGAATATCAGCTTTTATGAAGCTGATAAAGATAGCACTTCTACTGCAAGAAATGCTTAGTTCTGCAGGAGTTAATATTAAGGCTATGCGAGAGGTTGTAGACCTAAAGTCAGTGTCCAGATGTCAGTTTCCATTTAACCCATCTGAACAGTAGGCTACAGTTCCCTTGACGTGCCATAGGCCTGTTTGATGTCCCCGTCTTGTAAACACTGCTATCATCTTCTTTGACCACTTCACTAAATCTTTCCCAAACATTATTTTTCTGACCCTCCCTTCTCATTATTTTCAACTTTGCAGCTTTTCTCTTATTAAATTAAACTCAGACATTGTCCTTTTTGCCTCAGTGGCTCTACATTTACTTTTTCTGCCCGTTCCCAAAAGCATTTGGCGATTGGTGTGTAGGCTATTTGGTGTGCGTACAGTTGGGCCCTACATTTTAGAGCCCTATGCATTAATGCCAGATAGCCTAAAAAGAATGAAAGAAAAACCTAAACCTCTTGAATTGAACAATAATTATAAATGTATATGTTTTTTCAACTCACCTGCCCTTCATCCACACAATATTTCATGACCCTAAACCTGCCCGCCCCATAGAGTCAACCCACGAATCACTAGCGGTAACTGCTTCGACTGCTTTGCCAGCAGCATACCACCCTGCATCCCACTGCTGGCTTGCTTCTAAAGCTAAGCTGGGTTGGTCCTGGTTGGTCTCTGGATGGGAGACCAAATGCTGCTGGAAGTGGTGTTGGAGGTCCAGTAGGAGGCCCCCTTTCCTCTGGTTTAAAAACATAACCCATTTCCACAGAGCAGTGATTGAGGACATTGCCCTGTGTAGGGTGCCGTCTTTCGGATGGGATGTTAAAAGGGTGTCCTGACTCTCTCTGGTCACTAAAGATCCCATGGCACTTATCGTAAGAGTTGGGGTGTTAACCCCAGTGTCCTGGCTAAATTTCCAATCTGCCTTCATACAGTCACCTAATCATTCCCAGCTTACAATTGGCTCATTCATCCCCTGTAACTATTCCCCAGGTTGTTGCTGTACATGAGAATGTATTCTCAGTCAACTTACCTGGTAAAATAATTAAAAAATTTTTTTAAAGACCTTCAGCTCAGTTGATTTTACTCAGTCTGGTCAGGTAGGCAGGCTTCCAAATTAGTTTCTGGCCCCCTGCCCTTCCAAGAAATCATCTGACTGGGAGGGATGTTGACTCCATTGATTCAGCTTCTTACAAAAACAAGTAGTGATGAAGTCAATCTCTCCTCCACTTTGAGCCATGAGAGATTGACATGCATATAATTAATGTTAGCTCCCTGTGTACATTTAATGGCCAGCCGTGCTGCCCGGTTCTGAGCCAATTGTAATTTTCCTAAGTACCTATTTGTGGCACCTGACTAGGGCCTGTGGGACCTGCCTTGTTGAAAGTGTTGTTATTAAGACAGACTTCACCCCATCTAAGCTACTGTTGTATCAATATGTTTTGACCATGGCAGTTTACAATCCAGGGTTACTCCAGGCAGTTTAGTCACCTCAACTTGCTCCACATTATTCATTACAAGATTTAGTTGGGGTTTAGTGAATGATTTGTCCCAAACACAATGCTTTTGGTTTTGAAATATTTGGGACTAACTTATTTCTTGCTACCCATTCTGAAACGGACTGCAAGCTCTTTGTTAAGTGTTGCAGTCATTTCAGTTGGTGTAGTAGCTGACGTGTATAGTGTTGAGTCATCCACATACATAGATATACTGGCTTTACTCAAAGCCGGTGGCATGTCGTTAGTAAAGATTGAAAAAGTAAGGGACCTAGACATCTGCTCTGGGGAATTCCTGATTTCCTGAATTCCTGGATTATGTTGGAAAGGCTTCCATTAAAGAACACCCTCTGTGATCTGTTAGATAGGTAACTCTTTATCCACAATATAGCAGGGGGTGTAAATCCATAATATATACGTTTTTCCAGCAGCAGACTATGATTGATAATGCCAATATCGTCTTCTATTATCCTTAGTAATTTTCCATCCAAGTTGTCAGACCCCGGTGGCTTGTCATTGTTGATAGACAACAATCATTTTTTTCACCCCTTCCACACTCACTTTATGGAATTCAAAATACAATGCTTGTCTCTCATAATTTGGTCAGTTATACTTGGATGTGTAGTGTTGGCATTTGTTGCTGGCATGTCATGCTTAAATTTGCTAATCTTGCCCATGAAAAATTCATTAAAGTAGTTGGAAATATCTGTGGGTTTTGTGACGAATGCGCCCTCTGATTCAATGAATGATGGAGCTGAGTTTGCCTTTTTGACGAAGAGTTCATTTAAGGTGCTCCAAAGCTTTTTAGTATCAATCTTTATATAATTCATCTTTGTTTCATAGTATAGTTTCTTCTTCTTTTTATTCAGTTTAGTCACAAGATTCCTTAATTTGCATTACATTTGCCAAATCAGTTCAATTTCATAAATGTGTCAAGTGCAGCATCTGATTGATCCTCAATACACACCAACAAATATTCTTTACATCATTAACACAAGAATCACTACAAAACATCTTGTATGACCTCTTATATACTATATTAGGTCCAGCCTTTGAAACTAGATCGCAATTGGATATCACAAAATTGGAGAGAAAAAGGGGATAAAATTACAACAATTATTATATATTTTTTTATAACGTCACCATGATTAAATCACTGAGACATTTTCTTCCTCTCGGGAACTGAATTAGGAAGAACGCATGTATTATTGTCATGACTGGGTGTATTGATACACCATCCAAAGTGTAATTATTAACTTCACCATACTCAAAGGGATATTCAATGTCTTGCTTTTTTTTACTAGCCATAGGTGCCCTTCTTTGCGAAGCATTGCAAAACCACCCTGGCCTTTCTACAAACATAATTCTACTTTGACATTATGGGGCATTGTGTGTAGGCCAGTGACAAGAACATCTAAATTAAATACATTTTAAATTCAGGCTGTAACACAACACAATGTGGAAAAAGTCAAGAGGTGTGAATATTTTCTGAGCACTGTATATGCATGTAGGTATAAGCCAAGTTTGGTTCTGTCTTTAATAGAAATGTAGGGTATTATGCACTAAATATTCTATCTTGTCTTGTTCTTAGTCCCATCTGATAGATACTTTTCTTTTGTAGTGTTTTGTACCACTTTTTTGTAGAACTCTTTTCTATAGTCACATGCTTTTATCTATATAAACATGTAAAATACACGTGGCCTAACTGTAGAGATACGCTTTTATACGCTTTTAAAAAACACTATTTTCCCCAGCGTCAAACTGCTGATAAAAGTATTACCATACCATCCACGTACATTCAGGTCTGAGGTGCTGTAGCTACCCCCACCGAAGCTCTATGGAGATGATTAAATGTAAAATGTAAATGTGTGATTCAGGCTGTTAGGATAGCAATAACCACATAAGCCACGCAATTGCAATTATCTTGTCTCCTCTAGTAACTCTGAACTACATTAATGGAAAGTGACGGTAGAGATAACTGAGTCAAACAATTATAATGAAGAGGGACGAGAACCCAAGTCATCTACTTGTCACACAGAAAATATAATTCACAAATCATCTCTAACAAAGGTAACAGGGTCATATCCAAGGCCTTTGAATGTCTCATCATCAATAAACCAGCCTGCCAAATGTTTAATGGAACAAAGGAATCAACAGCCAGGCCTACTATGATTGTGGGATTGAAGGGATTGTTCACCGCTCTTTCCCCATGTTTTTCCAATGCACGGCTAACTGATACAATACGTTTCCACTAGCATTGCTAAATGGTACACTACAAAGGCTTGAGCAGAACGTTCCTTGTGGCTAAGACACACGTAGTTTGTTAATTGCTAACATGCTACAGTAAAAAATGCCCTCTGGATTTTTGATGACTTGGCAGGTGGCAGCATGAAAGGCACAGCTTGTCCCATGAATTAATCACAAAAATTGAGGATTAGCTGATAACTACAAAACAAACATTCTGGATAACATAGAGAATCTGTAACTATGTATTGATCAGCATTTTGATATGCCCGAAAAAGAAACGGATACATCGAAGCGAACAAGAGAAGACCTTTCCTCGAGTTCTGCGAGAGAAACAGGAGGAAAGTCTAAAATTCCTAATTTAACCTTGGAGGGGGACGTTTTTATAACTATGTATCCAAAAGACAGAGTATTGCTTACAAGTATGAGCACGCAGTTAAAAAACTGGATCTATTGCCTGGGTTACTGAGGGAGGTTGAGGCCTTAAAAACAGGAATGGATTACACTAATAAAATGATGGAAGAAATATGAGCGGAAAATAAGATATTGAATACTACCGTGGACTCCTATAAAGACATTACTACAGAGAGGCTACGGTATGATAATAAAACGATGAAAGCCGAATGACTTGCTCTAAAGTGCAGAAGTATGAAAAATAATATTGTTATATTGGGAATAAAGGAGGATGAAAACTATCAATCAACAGAGGAAAAAGTCAAGTTGTTCATGAAATGTAATCTCAAGATGACGGACAAACAGGTGGAAACAATTGATTTTCAAAGAGCTCACCGTTTCGGTGACAGAGGGGAGGGAAGGCCCCTTCTGATCATAGCTATGCTAACTCACTCAAAATTAAAATGGCCTTTTTACAACAGGGTTGGGAATTGAAGAACACCCCATTCTCTGTTAATGAATAATTTCCTCATGAAATAGTGGACACGCGGCGTGCCCTGTATCCCACTTTCAAAAGGCTCCGATCAGAGAAGCAGAATGCTCGTCTAGTGGTGGATAAATTATAAGCAAACAACCAAATGTTCAAGGACTTGAAGATTACAACGTGGCTGTGAGTGATAGCTACCTCCTGTTGAAGTAGTCCCCGACACATATTTGCATCGCATTACACAGTACAAATATGGATTCATTTGTTTTTGACAAAAACACTTTTTACATTTTCTTTATTGCATGAAATATTTTATACATATATATATATATATATATGTGTTTGTATATATTTTTTTTATATTCATGTCGTATGGAACCGAGGAATATGTGAACTTAAAATAAGGTTGGACTTATGATAATACTGTATGTGTATTGTCATGACGTTGCCCTCTTTGGGTGTGGCGAGCTCCATCCCCCTCTCCCTGCCACCCCCTTTCCTCCTTCAACTAGGCTGCTGTGGTCAGAGAGACGTCGTAAATTCCTGAGGATCTCCTCATGGACACACAGTATAGAGTCAATTTTCATAGAGAACAGGGGAATTTCTTCCACCTCACAGAACTTGAGGTCTGAACAAATTTCATGTTCCGGAGAAAGTATAGAAGATCGGTGAAGAATCCAGCTACGAACTGGTCCGTTTGTTACAAATTGGGGAAGCTCATGGGAGACGGTGTGGCCACATTACCATAACGCTGTTTATATAATGGCCTCAGATATGAGGTTTACATCTAATTGTTGTACAAGATGAATGAGTGAGTATGATACTGTTTACACAATTTTACAATGTGATTTTGGACTGTTTAATGAAGGAAAACTCAAAAAGGGAATTGGTGTTAACTAAATCAGAGGACCGCCCCTGAGCCCAGTTAGGATCAGGTGTCCTGGGACAGCCCTTTTCTGCAATTCCAAATAGAACCCAACTTTGAGAAATTATCACCAGACCATGTTTTTCTCCATTAGGAGGGGACCAAGGTTGTAGACCATTGCTGAATCTTTTAACCATATTGATACCGACAAAATAAGAACAAGTCTTTGATATTAATTACTAGTCTGCAGCTAGGAATTCGGTATCATTGAACGCGAAGAACGACAACCGCCGAAACATCCATTCTATAACGAAACAAATTAATGTCACTCTGAAGAAACCACTCTAACCACAACCCAAGAGAGATAGGGAGAGAGACGGACAATTCTACAAAAGAAACCAGCGGTCAAGACGACACACTGAGCGTAAATATATATTTTGATTGTAATTGGTCCCGAATGAGTGAGCTTTCATGTGCAAAGGTTTAGCATTTCAATTGTTAGAATTATCACTCTGCAGTGACTTCTTAGTCGACCCCCACTTCCCCTTTTGTCTAACAAGCCGCCATGCCGGTTTAGCCCACTAGGGCACATTCCCCTATTATTTCTTGTAACCACATTTACCTTGTTTGTTTGTTTGTTTATGCATTTCTGTGAATTACTTAGTTAGTAATAAATAAATGATTTAAGACAATTGATGTATGGATGACTCATAGTGAAGACTGGGTTCGTGCAGATAACCAACAATTTACGACGTTTGGAATGAGACTAACGTGAGGTAAAGTAAATAATTCATTAATTCGAAGACTAATTGATCAGATAAAATATCTGAAAAGTTATTTTAGGAAATGATAACATTGTAATCTGAATATTTTTCCTTGGTGCCCCGACTTACTAGTTAATTACAGTTACATGATTAATCAGTTGATCGTGTAATACTAATTACAGAGAATCTTTGATAAAAACTACAAGTCTTCAATGTAATGATAGTAAAGACACGACAGTATGATGAACTTATCCTTTTTCTATTTAGGCATTATGGTACTTTGGACTATATGGACATAATATCACATCAGCCACGCTCAAGGTACTAAACGATATCATAACCGCTATCGATAAAAGACAGTACTGTGCAGCAGTCTTCATCGACCTTGCCAAGGCTTTCGACTCTGTCAATCACCATATTATTTTCGGCAGACTCAGTAGCCTCGGTTTTTCTGATGACTGCCTTGCCTGGTTCACCAACTACTTTGCAGAGTTCAGTGTGTCAAATCGGAGGGCATGCTGTCCGGTCCTCTGGCAGTCTCTATGGGGGTGCCACAGGGTTCAATTCTCGGGCTGACTCTTTTCTCTGTATATATCAATGATGTTGCTCTAGCTGCCGGCGATTCCCTGATCCACCTCTACGCAGACGACACCATTCTGTATATTTCCGGCCCGTCCTTGGACACTGTGCTATCTTACCTCCAAACGAGCTTCAATGCCATACAACACTCCTTCCGTGGCCTCCAACTGCTCTTAAACGCTAGTAAAACCAAATGCATGCTTTTCAACCGTTCGCTGCCTGCACCCGCACGCCCAACTAGCATCACCACCCTGGATGGTTCCGACCTAGAATATGTGGACATCTATAAGTACCTAGGTGTCTGGCTAGACTGTAAACTCTCCTTCCAGACTCATATCAAACATCTCCAATCTAAAATCAAATCTAGAGTCGGCTTTCTATTCCGCAACAAAGCCTCCTTCACTCACGCCGCCAAACTTACCCTAGTAAAACTGACTATCCTACCGATCCTCGACTTCGGCGATGTCATCTTCCAACACTCTACTCAGCAAACTGGATGCAGTTTATCACAGTGCCATCCGTTTTGTGACTAAAGCACCTTATACCACCCACCCACTGGCTCCAGGTCATCTACAAGTCCATGCAAGGTAAAGCTCCGCCTTATCTCAATTCACTGGTCACGATGGCAACACCCACCCGTAGCACGCGCTCCAGCAGGTGTATCTCACTGATCATCCCTAAAGCCAACACCTCATTTGGCCGCCTTTCGTTCCAGTTCTCTGCTGCCTGTGACTGGAACGAATTGCAAAAATCGCTGAAGTTGGAGACTTTTATCTCCCTCACCAACTTCAAACATCTGCTATCTGAGCAGCTAACCGATCGCTGCAGCTGTACATAGTCTATCGGTAAATAGCCTACCCAATTTGACCTACCTTATCCCCATACTGTTTATATTTATTTACTTTTCTGCTCTTTTGCACACCAATATCTCTACCTGTACATGACCATCTGATCATTTATCACTCCAGTGTTAATCTGCAAAATTGTAATTATTCGCCTACCTCCTCATGCCTTTTACACACAATGTATGTATATAGACTCTCTTTTTTTTCTACTGTGTTATTGACTTGTTAATTGCTTACTCCATGTGTAACTCTGTGTTGTCTGTTCACACTGCTATGATTTATCTTGGCCAGGTCGCAGTTGCAAATGAGAACTTGTTCTCAACTAGCCTACCTGGTTAAATAAAGGTGAAATAAAAATAAATACATCTAATCAGGTTTTGATTTCGGGGAAGGCGAAGGCTGACCTTTTCTTCTTTATGATTTTTTATTTATTTAAGTTGAAGATTGTACATTAGAAATACCATGGTTGTTTTTTAAAGTTTAATATGGTATGGCCTAATTGTAGAGGTCGTGGTATATTATGACTTAAAAGCTGTTTTATGGTGCGGCCCTTGTTCGCCGATGTGAATTGGAACGATTAGCTTTTAAGATAAGACTTAATGAATAAGAATAGATTTATTATAGAGATAGGATAAATTATTATATAATTAAAAACCTTCCTAGATTCTCTATTGGAAAAGGCCTATATGATCCTAAAATAATTGGTGGTATTACCCTTTTACATTAAAAAAATGTACTCGCTCTGGATTGTCAGTACTGCATGTGTCCTTGGCAGTCGTGCCGTGGTTGTGTCGGAGTCGATTGTGAGTTGAACTTGGGTATGCCTTCCCATAGAGGGTTGCCCGGGTTTGGTTTGCGGTCCGCTCTGGCACAGCCACGGCATGACACAACAGGAATACAACAGGATATAATGTGATGCCTAAGACAAATTTTTACGTGCAATATATTTAGGTTGTTTTCTCTTCATTCTCTTCTCTGAAAAAAAATTGGAACAATTGAATCCAATGAACTAAGCAGGCTGGGCTGACATGCTTATAGCCATGCTAGCCACTTTTTATTTGATTTTTGATTTTTTTCCATGTTATTTGGTTAGTTCTCTTAAGCATCCTCATAGATATTTATGGTATCATGGGACTGCCCATATTTCCCTCTGGCCAATGCCAATTGTCAGCCAAGGGTTTGCCTTAGGATGCAAAGGTGCGTCATGAGTCAGGGAGATGGTCTGATGGTCTTAGTGACAAAAGACCTAGATATGGGGGGAGGTTTTGGTGGGTGGAATATTAGGACAATTGGAGGTTTACAAAGTTGCAGATACAGTATGCTTAACAGTGCAAATTATTATGGTACAGCTATATGGACACTTAATCATCATGGTGCTTTTTAATAGTAAGTTCACAAACATTGGTTGTGGTAAGTATAATTGAAACGTGGGTATCATTATGGTGATACCAAGTAAGTATAGAAAGTTATAATTGTAACGGCTTAGCAGATCATAAAAAAATACACATTTTACATGGCTAAAAGAGAAAGAATATAATATCTATTGTTTACAGGAAACTCATTCTATAAATATAGATGAGGTTGGGTGGAAAAAGGACTGGGAGGGAGAAATATATATTTGTCATGGGCAAAGAAACTCAAAAGGGGTGATTATACTAATTAATACACATTTTGATCCAATTGTGCAAACTGTGCAAACAGATCCGCAAGGAAGACGTCTTATTTTAAATATGCTATTGGACCAAAAACAGATCTGACTAATTAATCTATATGGGACAGATAATGATGATCCACACTTTTTCGAAAATATATATAAAAATCTATTGAGCTCACAAGCAATGAAAGAATCTATTATTATGGTGGGAGATTATAATACGGATTTAAGTACCTCAATGGATCGTAAAGGAAATCACTCTACAAACTATCCCCCTGAAGCACTTAAGGAGATCATGAATATCAAGGATACATTAGAACTAGTGGATATGTGGAGGTTGAAAAACACTGACCTAGTGAGATATACATGGAGGAGGCTTAATCAAGCTAGCCGTCTTGATTACTTCCTAGTCTCGCTCTTGCTGGCATCAAAAGTAAAAAAGTATTAATAGGAGAACGAATGCAATCGGACCACCATCTAATTGGCCTCCATATAACCCTTACAGAATTTCCACGTGGACGGGGATATTGGAAATTTAATCAAAGCCTATTGGATGACAATTTGTTCTTAACTAAGACAAAATAATTCATAATTTACTTTTCTTGTACAACATAGGTACAGCAGATCCCCTTATTGTATGGGACACTTTCAAATGTACTTTTAGAGGTAATTCAATACAATACCCTTCATGAAAACAAAAGCAGTTTAGGTCAAAAGAGATTAGACTAATAACGGAACTAGAGGAAGCTACAGAGCAGGTCGATGGTCATGGAAACTGTCCTATAGAGGCACAAAATAGGTCAGAGTAAAAAAACAAAAAGCATTGGAGGTACTTATTCAAGAATGATCAAGTGTATTACACAAATAAAGCGAATTTGATGGACAATTGTGAAAAATTCACAATAATGTTCTTGAATCTTCAACATAGAAATACTACCAAAA
This sequence comes from Oncorhynchus kisutch, assembly GCF_002021735.2. Taxonomy (NCBI): domain Eukaryota; kingdom Metazoa; phylum Chordata; class Actinopteri; order Salmoniformes; family Salmonidae; genus Oncorhynchus; species Oncorhynchus kisutch. Next base: position 45,079,949 of record NC_034177.2, read on the forward strand.
ATAATTTACAGAAACTCGTTACAAAATGATGGAGTTACCCATGATTCAACAAATTATATTCTGAAAGAGGAAGCAAAATATTTTAAGAATATGTTTTCTTTTCGGTCTCCTCTATTTCCACTGAATGATGTTAACTGTAAGGATGCATTTCCTAATTATAATGTCAAATTAACACATTTACAGAAAGGCCAATTTACAGAAGAGCAACTTTTTGAGGCAATAACATCTTTTCAGTCTGGAAAAACACCAGGGCTTGATGGTATACCAGTAGAGGTAGAGTGGGGCAAAAAAGTATTTAGTCAGCCACAAATTGTGCAAGTTCTCCCACTTAAAAAGATGAGAGAGGCCTGTAATTTTCATCATAGGTACACTTCAACTATGACAGACAAAATGAGGGGGAAAAATCCATCACATTGTAGGATTTTTAATGCATTTATTTGCAAATTATGGTGGAAAATCAGTTGGGGGACACAGGGCTACTACTAGGAGCCGGGACTTATATCCTTTTTTTTCTTGTTGGGGAATTTTCTTGTTTTGAATATGTTGGGGCGAAATTTGGGTTGAGAGTGGGACCCTCATTTTAAGGAGGGGGATGTCACGGCCCCTCTGCAGTGCAGGGGTGGTTCCTCCTGCAGGCAGAGGAGGGTCGTTAGTGATTGGATTCACCTGGGCTCAAAGTATTTAAACTGTTATAAAACATAGTTGTCACTCAGTCATTCACACACACAGATTCACGCATCCCTGCACTTTACATACACCTTTCATTATGATACTTTCACACCTCATTCCCTTTTCTTTGTTTAAAGTTAATAGTTTTGGTTTACTATAAAGAACCTTTTTGATTGGCCTATACCTGTTGTTCGCGTCCCCTCATTTTTTGCCACAGGTTTTGAGCCGGCCTGTGACATTTGTCTCCATGGCCATTGAAATGCTAGCGATTAAAATGAGATCCAACAAGAACAGACTGTAAAGGGGTTAGAAATCCAGGGGATAAAAACAAAAAGTGTCAATGTATGCCAATGATTCAAGTTTTTTCTTAAATTCGCAATCAGGATCCCTGCACTGTCTCATTGAAGATCTTGATCACTTTTCTGGATTATAACCTAATTATGACAAGTGTACCATTATTTCGTATTGGATTGTTAAAAAATTGTCTTTACACTACCGTGTAGTTTACCAATAAAATGGGTAAATGTGTCACGACTTCCGCCGAAGTCGGTCCTTCTCCTTGTTCGGGCGGCGTTCGGCGGTCGACGTTGCCGGCCTTCTAGCCACCGCCGATCCACTTTTCATTTTCCATTTGTTCTGTCTTTGTCTTTCACACCTGGCTTCACTCAACCAATTACTTGTTTATTATTTAACCCTCTGTTCCCCATCTTTTGTTTGTGAGTGATTGTTCATTGTATATCGGTCTGTTATTGTGGGCTCGCATTGTTGCTTTGTATTTGGTTATTTTGAGTAAAGTACATTGATTACTCAATTCTGCTGTCCTGCGCCTGACTCTCTACACCAGCTACACACAGGACCCATTACAGGATGTTGAAGTAGACATACTTGGCATTCACATCTCAAATAATATAAATGAACTTACCACAATTCATTTCAATAGAAAGTTAGCAAAAATAGATAAGATTCTGCAACCATGGAGAGATAAATAGTTGTCTATTCATGGAAAAATCACATTGATTAACTCTTTGGTCCTGTCACAGTTTACTTACGTACTAATGGCACTGCCTACTGCAGATGACTTGTTTTTTTTAATCATATGAGCAAGAAATATTACATTTTTATTGGAATGCTAAGCCAGACAAAATTAAATGTGACTATTTATATAATGAATATGAGTTTGAGGGAGTACATTTATTCAATATTAAAGGTTTAAACCTCTCACAAAGCTTCACTCATACATAAATTATACTTAAACCAAAAATGGTTCTCCAGTAGATTATTAAGAAAGGCTCATCCTTTGTTAAAAAAAATATCATTTTTGCCTTCATACAGATTACATCTTCTCATTTCCGACTAATTGAACATTTCCGACTAATTGAAAATGAAATTTTGTTTAAAGTACCACCCTTTCTTAATAAACAAGCCATTCAAAGCTGGTTACAATTTCAGGTTTATCCTCCAGAAAAGATAGAACAAATATTGCAACAAATGTTATGGTTAAATTCAAATATACTGATTAATAAAAAAACATAATTTATGGAAAAAAATGTTTAAAAAATGTATTATATTTGTTGATGATAGTATGAATAGAAACAGAGGAGTTATGTCACATATAGGAATATCTGCTCAATCCAAATTTACAACCAACTGATTGCAGCTTTACCACAAAAATGGAAGAGGCAAGTGGAAAAGGGAGAAGGTAGGGAACTTGTTTGCCTGCCATATATTAAAGATACAAATTGGCTGAAGGAACCGGTTTCATCGGAGGAAAAAATGTGAAAGCTGCGCCATACAGGTTGCAAAATAAAGCTTTTCGATGAACCAATTCCATGGCATATGGTTTATGAACTGGTACAAAAAAACACTTGATTCAACTCTTAGTTTTTCAATTGAAATCATTATATAAAATTCTTGCCACCAATAGAACGCTATATGCAGTTGAAGTCGGAAGTTTACATACACTTAGGTTGGAGTCATAAAAACTTGTTTTTCAACCACTCCACAAATGTCATGTTAACAAACTATAGTTTTGGCAAGTCGGTTAGGACATCTACTTTGTGCATGACACAAGTAATTTTTCCAACAATTGTTTACAGACGGATTATTTAACTTATAATCACTGTATCACAATTCCAGTGGGTCAGAAGTTTACATACACTTAATTGACTGTGCCTTTAAACAGCTTGGAAAATTCCAGAAAATTATGTAATGGCTTTACAAGCTTCTGATAGGCTAATTGACATCATTTGAGTCAATTGGAGGTGTACCTGTGGATGTATTTCAAGGCCTACCTTCAAACTCTTTGCTTGACATTATGGGAAAATCAAAAGAAATCAGCCAAGAACTCAGAAACAAAATTGTAGACCTCCACAAGTCTGGTTTATCATTGAGAGCAATTTCCAAATGCCTTAAGGTACCATGTTTATCTGTACAAACAATAGTACGCAAGTATAAACACCATTGGACCCTGCAGCCGTCATACCGCTCAGGAACGAGACACGTTCTGTCTCCTAGAATTGAACGTACTTTGGTGCGAAAAGTGCAAATCAATCCCAGAACAACAGCAAAGGACCTTGTGAAGATGCTGGAGGAAACAGGTACAAAAGTATCTATATCCACAGTAAAACGAGTCCTATATCGACATAACCTGAAAGGCCGCTCAGCAAGGAAGAAGCCACTGCTCCAAAACCGCCATAAAAAAAACAGACTACGGTTTGCAACTGCACATGTGGACAAAGATCGTACTTTTTGGAAAAATGTCTTCTGGTCTGATGAAACAAAAATAAAACTTTCGGCCATAATGACCATCGTTATGTTTGGAGGAAAAAGGGGGAGGCTTGCAAGCTGAAGAACACCATTCCAACCATGAAGCACGGGGGTGGCAGCATCATGTTGTGGGGGTGCTTTGCTGCAGGAGGGACTGGTGCACTTCACAAAATATATGGCTTCATGAGGATGGAAAATTATGTGTATATATTGAAGCAACATCTCAAGGCATCAGTTAAAGTTTGGTCGCAAATGGGTCTTCCAAATGGACAATGACACCAAGCATAAATCCAAATTTGTGGCAAAATGGCTTAAGGACGACAATGTCAAGGTATTGGGAGTGGCCATCACAAAGCCCTGACCTCAAACCTGTAGAAAATATGTGGACAGAACTGAAAAAGCGTGTGCGAACAAGGAGGCCTATACATACCTGACTTAGTTACACCAGCTCGGTCAGAAGGAATGGGCCAAAATTCACCCCATTTATTGTGGGAAGCTTGTATTTGGCTAAGGTGTATGTAAACTTCCTTTCAACTGTATGTATATAGCAAAAAAGCTGTAAAAATAACTAAGATATGTGTCTTAAAAGAGGGTGGGTGGTGGAGGGGTTAATACATTTAATTAAAAAACATGCTATAGCACTAAGAGAAACATCTTTTGGTATTTTGCTGTTGGGCTGTTCATTAGTATCTCTGACATGAGGCATGAGTGCTTCGCTACCTCCTCTTTCATCTTAACAGAAAGCTCCTCAACCTGAACTGAATCAAATCCCTCTCCGTCAAAACCTTAGTCCCTTCTTTCGATTACATGACAACAATTATACAAGAGAACAATTAGGATAGAACACAATCTATATAAAAAAGAATCCTTTAATCTTTTTGTTTTGTTGAAATGCCCAACCATCCATTCCCACTTAGGGTTTCACATGTAATTGCTGGTTCATAAACTCATTCTTGATTTTGACGAAACTGACTGTGTTCTGTCTGGCTAATAATTCTAAGGCAGTGTCACAGTTAAGAGAAAAAACACCAGGTGTGGTGGGCATCTTACCAGGTGTGTACCAGGTGTGGTGGGCATCTTACCAGGTGTGTACCAGGTGTGGTAGGCATCTTACCATTCAGCCAGTGTTCAGGGAAGAGGATATTATAATACATTCTTAACATACCAAAGCAATCATATTAATCACCTTCTGGGCTGTGACATACATATTCAGAATGTTAATCTCATTGCAAAGGCAGTCCCTCAGGCTTGTAATTACCGCCCAGTTTAGATATCTAATAAAAATGTGGATCTGCTTCTCCACCATAGTATTACCACTTTTTCAAGCCAGAAAACATTTCCTTGTAAACATTGGAGATCAGGGGCTTCTATGGCTAGTTGAAAGGGGGAGAGAGCTTCAGCTACTAGCAATAAAAGTTTTGATATTGCAAGCCTCCTAAAGCTTTCAACTTCTCATGTCTTATAACAAACGATTTGTGGATTCCAATAACACCCTAGTACGAAAAGAAAAGAGAAACAAGACAATCCTATTTGGACATTCTGTCGGCTAACATATAGAGAGCTTTCTCCTGATCCGATCTTTACAATTGATTTGCTGACAGAGGATTTCAGCTTCACCTTCAGTGAGGCCAACAGACAGGCACCCTGTGCAGCAACAATCTTTCATTTCAAAATCAGGGAGCCTTGATGTTTTGAATAGGGTATATGCATTAGTTGTCATCAATTCGGATGACTGACTTCAGTGACTAAATTCTGATTATCAATAAAATGACCTTCTCTTCCAACATCAAAATCAGGTGATTACAAAAACATCAAAATAAGTAATTCACCAGTGCTTTATCAAAGAGAGAAGCTACACCTATGAAAAATACACACTTGATTGGTTGGAAGTCCTGTTGATATTAGCAAATAACACATAGGCCTCCTTAAAAAGAAGTTGAAGAGCAGTTAACTAAAGTGGAGTAGTATGGGTGAAATATTTGACAGTGAGCTACTATAACAAAGGAATAAGAGAGAAATAAGGCCATTGACTGACTGTGTGAGTCTCTGAACCTTGATGTCAGATTGTATCCCACTACAAAGTGTGCTATCAAAGGCATCGGACAGCAAATGTGACAGAGCGGAAGGAGTGTGTTAAGAGATAGTTGTCTCTGCAAACGTTCTAATTTCAGCGTGAGGGTGTCCTGAATATGGCTGGAGTAACTTTAGGTAACAGTTTTAGACATTCTGAGAAAGATGTGCAAGAATTGCAGCAGATGCAAGTCACCAAAATCCCCAACAGATGTCAATTTAACCTCATCAAAATGCACAACTAATTTCTTGCCATTTTGGAAACTCATCATACATAATTAGTGAGACAGTAGCCTAGGGGTCCGTATGAAGGCCAGTGCTCTCTCTCCTCTCTCTCGTATCCCCACTCTATTCATTACCCAGACAGCACTGAGACATGCTTCCAAGCAGTGTGTGCTTCTCTTAAATCCTCCCCGTCAACATCCCTACACACACACACACATACAGAGAGCTCAACCATGTCTCTCTACCCAGCCACCATCACCATCACTATCCTCAGCTCATTGTGTCCAATCAGCTCCTTCCGTTTGGCTTCAGTGCTCGGCACCAATTAGGTCAGCTTGGGGAGTTTGTCTGTCAGCGGCCAAAGCTCACTACACAACCTCAGGAATGACTCCGCTCTCTATAAACCTCCCTCCCTCATCTTCTCCCACAAATAACTGACAACCACTTTCCCATGTCTCTACTCAGTGCTATCTTACGCCAGCTCACTTCACCAGTGCTCTCTGAGACAAGTGTCCTCATCCGTCAACATATCCCTTTCACAAAACAGTCGTAGGTTGGCCAAGGGATACTAGCAGAAGTAAGAAGTATTCTAAAATCAGTACAGGTTTGTACTTGTAAGGTTTGGAAGACAATATGAAAATACACTTAAGTTCTGAATCATTGTGGATGAGGATACAAATTATATTATTTTCTGCTGAGAGAATACAGTGCATTTGGAAAGTATTCAGACCCCTTGACTTTTTCAAAGCTTCCTTAAATTTATTTTAGCAAATGTATAAAAAACATTTATCACATTTACATAAATATTCAGACCCTTTACTCAGAACTTTGTTGAAGCACCTTTGGCAGCGATTACAGACTCAAGTCTTTTTTGGTATGACGCTACAAGCTTGGTACACCTGTATTTGGGGAGTTTCTCCCAAGTTTCTCTGCAGATCCTCTCAAGCACTATCGGGCTGGATGGGGAGCGATGCAGCACAGCTATTTTCAGGTATCTCCAGAGATGTTCGATTGGGTTCAAGTCCGGGCTCTGGCTGGGCAACTCAAGGACATTCAGAGACTTGTCCCGAAGCCACTCCTGTGTGGTCTTGGCTGTGTGCTTAGGGTCGTTGTCCTGTTGGAAGGTGAACCTTCGCCCCAGTCTGATGTTCTGAGTGGTTTGGAGCAGGTTTTCGTCAAGGATCTCTCTGTACTTTGCTCTGTTCATCTTTGCTTCCATCCTGACTCGTCTCCCAGTCCCTGCCGCTGAAAAACGTCCCCACAGCATGATGCTGCAACCACCATGCTTCACCGTAGGGATGGTGCCATGTTTCTCCAGACGTGACGCTTGGCATTCAGACCAAAGAGTGGGGGCCAGCTCTAGGAAGAGTCTTGTTGGTTCCAAACTTCTTCCATTTAAGAATGATGGAGGCCACTGTGTTCTTGGGGACCTTCAATGCTGCAGAAATGTTTTGGTACCCTTCCCCAGATCTGTGCCTTGACGCAATCTTGTCTCGGAGCTCTACAGACAATTCCTTCGACCTCATGGCTTGATTTTTGCTTTGACATGCAATGTCAACTGTGGGACCTTATATAGACAGGTATTTGCCTTTCCACATCATGTCCAATTACTTGAATTGACTACAGGTGAACTCTAATCAAGTTGTAGAAACATCTCAAGGATGATCAATGGAAACATCATGCACCTGAGCTCAACTTCGAGTCTCATAGCAAAGGGTCTGAATACTTATGTAAATAAGTAAAATAATAATAATATCTGTTTTTATTTTTTATGAATGTGCAGAAGTGTCGAAAAACCTGTTTTCGCTTTGTCATTATGGGATATTGTGTGTAGATTGATGAGGAACATTTTTTATTTAATTAATTTTAGAATAATGCTGTAACGTAACAAAATGTGGGAAAAGTTAAGGGGTCTGAATTCTTTCCGAATGCACTGCATCTACACTGAACAAAAATAGGAAATCAGTCAATTGAAATACATTAATTAGGCCCTAATCTATGGATTTCACATGACTGGGAATACAGATATGCATCTGTTGATCACAGGTACCTTAAAAAAAGGTAGGGACGTGGATCAGAACACCAGTCAGTATCTGGTGTGACCACCATTTGCCTCAAGCAGTGTGACACATCTCCTACATATAGAGTTGATCAGGCTGTTGATTGTGTACTGCAGAATGTTGTCCCACTCCTCTTCAATGGCTGTGCGATGTTGCTGGATATTGGCGGGAACTGGAACACGCTGTCATGCATGTCGGTCCAGAGCATTCCAAACATGCTCAATAGGTGACATATCTGGTGAGTATGCAGGCCATACTGTAGAAGAACTGGGCCATTTTCAGCTTCCAGGAATTGTGTACAGATCCTTGCGAAATGTGGCTGTGCATTATCACACTGAAACATGAGGTGATGGCGGTAGATGAATGGCATGACAATGGGCCTCAGGATCTCGTCACGGTATCTCTGTGCATTCAAATATTATTGTGTTCGATGCTGGTAGCTTATGCCTGCCCATACCATAACCCCACCTCCACCATGGGGCACTATGTTCACAATGTTGACTTCAGAAATTGCTTGCCCACACAACATCATACACGCTGTCTGCCATCTGCCTGGCCTGGTACAGTTGGAACCGCGATTCATCCGTGAAGAGCACACTTCTCCAGCGTGCCAGTGACCATCGAAGGTGATAATTTGCCCACTGAAGTCGGTTACGACGCCCAACTGCAGTTAAGTCAAGACCCAGGTGAGGACAACGAAAATGCACATGAGCTTCCCTGAGACGGTTTCTGACAGTTTGTGCAGAAATTCTTCAGTTGTGCAAACCCACAGTTTCACCAGCTTTCCGGTGGCTGGTCTCAGGTGATCCCGCAGGTGAAGAAGCCGGATGTGGAGGTCCTGGGCTGGCGGTTACACATGGTCTGTGGTTATGAGGTCAGACGTACTGCCAAATTCTTTAAAACGACATTGGATAAATTAACATTACATTATCTGGCAACAGCTCTGGTGGACATTCCTGCAGTCAGAATGCCAACTGCATGCTCCCTCAAAACTTGAGACATCTATAGCATTGTGTTGTGTGACAAAACAGAAGATTTTAGAGTGGCTTTTAATTGTTCCCAGCACAAGGTGCACCTGTGTAATGATCATGCTGTTTAATCAGCTTCATGATATGCCACACCTGTCAAGTGGATGGATTATCTTGGCAAAGGAGAAATGCTCACTAACAGGGACGTAAACAAATTTGTGCAACACATTTTAGAAAAAACAAGCTTCTTGAGCATAAGGAAAACTTCTGGGCTCTTTTATTTCAGCTCATGAAACATGGGACGAACACTTGACATGTTGTGTTTATATATTCGGTCAGTATATTTACTATCAATATGAATAGATGCCTCCGGGCTGGTGTAGGTGCATAGCTACAGGATAATGTACTCTAGGTTTACATCTTGGCAGATAACACTATAGTTCCTCCCACTGATTATTATCAAATAATTCTATGGTAATGTGTATGAACTGTATTATAGACAGTGTTCACTCTCAATGATACTCTTAGATAAAGATAATAGAGCAGCAGTATGAGAGTGACCACATTGCAGCAGTGGGGAACTGTACAGAGGAGTGAAATGTTTGTCATGCCGACATTGAGACGGTTCTGGAAATCCTTTTCTTAAGGAATATCACCTTCCTACCACAGGACAATAGCTGCCTTGGAGAGAGTGTGAAGTGTGTTTAGGGGAGAAAGTCCAGACTGTCACTCAGACCAGTGTGTGTGTGTGTGTGTAAGTGCATGCTCTCAGGCGTACAGGAGGGAGGAATCCACAGAGCAAATTATGGGTAGATTACTGTCAGAAAGGCCTTTGGACCTAAGGGTTCATTTACATAGGAAAACCATGGCCGCCAAATACCGTTCATTGAAAACAGATTCATGAGGGGACCCTCATGAATTAAAGAAGCTCTGTGCATAATGTGGCTTTATTGTGTTTACAGGGTTCTGTGTTATGAGGACTTTAGGAGCTGGAGGGATCGGGCCATATCGCCTGAATCTTAACATGGGAACATTCCTACTACTAGAGACAGAGACATTCAGTACAATCCCTCTGGGGAACAAGCCAAGAACCATGTTGAATGTTTCCAACAACAACGAAAACCCACCAAGGGAACCTTCACTACAAAAGCCTAGGACCTGCCCTTCAAAAGCATAGGACACTGACCCTCAGCACACACTGTCAGTCACACAACAGTTAGTTGTGCACAGCTCCTGCTAAAGTTTCCAGAGCTTTCGGGACTTCAGTATACTGATGTTGCCACGAGGTGACAAAGTACTTCCAAACATTTGAGATTCCATTTGAAGATAGCTTTACTAAGCAGAAATTCATTATTTTATTGTGCTTTAGAAATGTCAAGATTGGAGGGGATCGGAAGAGATGCTGTCAAGCGCTGCCTGGATGCTTCAGGTTTTCACCCGCTTACTGGGATGTATATGGCAGGCAATAAAGGCTGAGTTTGGCTTTCGGATAGGTTTGCAGCAATTTCCTCTGAAGCAGTCAAGTATTCAGATGAAAGTGAAGGACAGCTATGCAAGCTGGCATGCCCGCTGATTTCATCCCAACCCTCTGACAATCTCAGTGAAATGAAGCCTTCGGGGTGGGGGGGGGGGGGTGTTAAGTAAAAAGACACAGCCCGAAACACTTAGGATTTGTTTATGAGACGGAGGAAAAGACATTCCAGTCAAAATAAATTATATCTGTGAAGTGTCTGGTGAGAGGATATGATATAGCTGCGCTTTGTCAACTTCCAGACCGACGATAACTGACAACAAACTTCTAACTTTGTTTACAGCAAAAACGGAATACTCCAGGAAATAGTCGGACATGTTTGTGCACTAAGTCCGATGTCTCTGTCCAGATAAAGACCCTGTGCATAGCTAGCGCATGTTGCCTACAACATTTACATATAACCTCCAGTATAGAGCTATATCGCATGGCACTGATACCATGCTGCTCTACTACTACAGGAAGTCTTTGCGCTCTGCAGAACTATACAAACAAAACAATCGCCCGCCATTGTAACATTTCTATCAAACATTCACGTAATTATTCTTCCAGGTAAACAGAAAGTCAAACTTACCCCAGCAATATTGTTTACCTGTGCACACCTGTGGGTGCCGTGAGGCATGTCACTCCTCCAGGCCCAGGATTAAAGATTTGTTAAAGAGATCTTGGGCTTTGTCTTCATATTATCAGAGCTAATTCCCAGCTGGATGTTTGAGATTCCTCTGTAATCCCGGGCTTACTGGAATCCATGAACTGTGCACCTTTGGACCAGAATTTCTCCCCTGGTGGAGTTGTGTCCACCAGACCTGAACAGAGTACACTGGCAGACTGGACAGAGTCAAACATGGGTGCTTAGGATACATCCTATCTACAGAGGACAAGCCTCTCTCATCTCCTGGGAAAGCATTTAAAGTGGGTGGTGGGCACGAACAAATACACACAGGTTTGACCAGCTGTAGTGGAATGTGTATGGCCACTGGCCAGACTGTAAAAAGATTAGTAGGATCCACAGTTCTGTAGAAACCAGATAAACTATTCACGAGCATATCACATAGTTCTGAAGTGACAATGGTGAGTGAAGTCAGAAATCTAATAACAGTCATGAGAGAAGCTCAAACAATAAACACCAGATGGTTGGGATATGATTACAAAGCAATATCGTTTTACATCTATTTTTCAAGTGACAATCGTTGCTGGTTGAGGAAACTTTGATATAACAAAAATATAAAGTACAGAAACTTCTACCTCAGTAAAATTAAATTCAGTTTCAAGTCCATTGTAAAAACAGCCTCACAAGCCAATAGAGGGGTTAGGCCTGTCTTTCAAATACTGATGTCTCCATGCAACATCGCAAAGCTAAGATGACAGGCAGCCAGGAAATTGCCAGTTGGTTGAAATTAGACAATTGTTCCTCGGTAAACTACTGGAACTCCTGTCAAACAATGCAGCGGTCTACTCTACTGAATCCTGCCTGAACAAAGGGCCCAGCGAGCAGAAGATTCACACAGGGAAGAATTCTGTGGCGGCCGTCCAAACCGAGATAGCTTAAGACTGTCTGTAAAAAGTATTGGGCAATATTTCCCATCATGTACTGTGGGCTGGATGGGCTAGCAGGCGTGGTGGAAAGGCCGGGCTGACAGAGAGAGCTCCCCAGAGATCTTATTTACTCTAAATTGCCCCAGCTCTAGACTGAGCTAATCCAAGCCTTGTGAGGGGGATATAGAGGCAGACATACTCTATGCATTCTGTATAAAAGTGATGTGCTGCCAAATGTTTAATTAGAGTCGGATTCAGACGTTGCAAGGCACATTCTTTAAATTTCCCGGCTTTTTAAGCAGCAAGCAACGCAATTAGAGACCACATACTCCACAGGAATCTTTACTCACATTTTCCAGTCTGGAAATGTGATGAGCATTTTCATGGTTGCAATTTGCTGCGTCTGTGTAGGTTCTCAGTCCACTCCAGTACTCCCTGTTCACCCATTACTGCATGGCCACGCACGCCTTTAACGGAATCATCAAGTTTGCAGACGACACAACAGTGGTAGGCCTGATTACAAACAACAACGAGACATTTTGCTTGGCCCCTAAGACCCTCCCCAGTCCCTGCCGCTGAAAAACATCCCCACACCATGATGCTGCCACCACCATGCTTCACCGTAGGGATGGTGCCAGGTTTCCTCCAGACGTGACACTTGGCATTCTGGCCAAATAGTTTAATCTTGGTTTCATCAGACCAGAGAATCTTGATTCACATGGTCTGAGAGTCTTTAGGTGCATTTTGGCAAACTTCAAGCAGGCTGTCATGTGCCTTTAACTGAGGATTGGCTTCTGTCTCATAAAGGCCTGATTGCAGGAGTGCCGCATAGATGGTTGTCCTTCTGGAAGGTTTTCCCATCTCCACAGAGGAACTCTAGAACTCTGTCAGAGTGACCATCAGGTTCTTGGTGACCTCCCTGACCAAGGCCCTTCTCCCCCCGATGTCTCATTTTAGCCGGGCGGCCAGCTCTAGGAAGAGTCTTGGTGGTTCGAATATTCTTCCATTTCAGAATGATGGAGGCCACTGTGTTCTTGGGGACTCATGTTTTTGCTCTGCACTGTCAACTGTGGGACCTTATATAAACAGGTGTGTGCCTTTCCAAATCATGTCCAATCAAAAAGTGTTGGAAAAATGAGTGTCTTTCCTGATGTCTTTAATATTTTCTCTGGTATGCAATCTAGTTTCCACTCAGGCTATGGATGTGTCACTGCAACCTTAAAAGGTCCTAAATTATGTCACCATTGCCCTTTATTCTAAGGAATGTTGTGCTGCTATTTATATTGACTTGGCCTAAGCTTTTGATACGGTAGACCATTCCATTATTTTGGGCCAGCTAAGGAGTATTGGTGTCTCTGAGGGGTCTTTGGCCTGGTTTGCTAACTACCTCTCTCAAAGAGTGCAGTGTATAAAGTCAGAACATCTGCAGTCTCAGCCACTGCCTGTCACCAAGGGAGTAACCCAAGGCTTGATCCTAGGCCCCACGCTTTTCTCAATTTAAGTCAACAACATAACTCAGGCAGTAGGATCTCTCTCATCCATTTATATGCAGATGACAGTCTTATACTCAGCGGGCCTCTCCCCAGATGTTGTGTTAAATGCTCTACAACAAAGCTATGTTCCTGTCCAACAAGGTTTCTCTGCCCGTAACCTTCTTCTGAAAACCTCCAAAACAAAGGTAATGTGGTTTGGTAAGAAGAATGCCCCTAACCCCACCCATGTGATTACTAGCTCTGAGGGTTTAGAACTTGAGGTAGTCGCCTAATTCAAGTCCTTGGCTAGACGGTACACTGTCCTTCTCTCAGTACATATCAACCCATATCAAAGCTGCAAAGCCATCATAATCACTTCTCTTTCACCTCAGCTGCCAAACTAACCCTGATTCAGATGACCATCCTACCCATGCTAGATTACAGAGACATAATTTCTAGATCTTCAGGTAAGGACGCTCTCGAACGGCTAGATGTTCTTTACCATTCGGCCATCACATTTGCCACCAATGCTCCTTATAGGACACATCACTGCACTCTATACTCCTCTGTAAACTGGTCATCTCTGTATACGAGTCGCAAGACCCACTGGTTGATGCTTATTTCTAAAAGCCCTCTTAGGCCTCACTCCCCCCTATCTGAGATACCTACTGCAGCCCTCATCCTCCACACACAACACCAGTTCTACCAATCACATTCTGTTAAAGGTCCCCAAAGCACACATCCCTGGGTCGCTCGTCTTTTCAGTTCGCTGCAGCTAGCAACTAGAACGAGCTGCAAAAAAAACACTCAAACTGGACCATTTTATCTCCATCTCTTCATTCAAAGACTCAATCCTGGACACTCTTACTGACAGTTTTGGCTGCTTCGTGTGATGTATTGTTGTCTCTACCTTCTTGCCCTTTGTGCTGATGTCTGTGCCCAATAATGTTTGTACCATGTTTTGTGCTGCTACGATGTTGCGCTGCTGGCATGTGTTGCCACCATCCTGTGTTGTAATGTGTTGCTGCCATACTATTGTCTTAGGTCTCTCTTTATGTAGTGTTTTGCTGTGTCTCATCGTGATGTGTTTCTCTTTATAATTTTTTATTATCTCAGCCCCCATCCCCGCAGGAGTCCTTCTGCCTTTTGGTAGCCCGTCATTGTAAAGAAGTATTTCTACTTAACTGACTTGCTTTTACTATAAAACCCACACTAGAACTGCTATTGTAGTCATTTGGACTGCTCATTAATAATACTCTGACATTTACAGGAAAAGGAGGACTGAGCACGCCCCCATTCTCATCGACGGGGCTGTAATGGAACAGGTTGAGAGCTTCAAGTTCCTTGAAGTGTCCACGTCACCAACAAACTATCATGGCCCAAACACCCTAAGACAGTCGTGAAGAGGGCACGACAATGCCTATTCCCCCCAGGAGACTGAGAAGATTTGGCATGGGTCCTCAGATCCTCAAAATGTTCTACAGCTGCACCATTGAGAGCATCACTACCTGGTGTGGCAGTTAGAAAAGCCAAGGCTAGCTTTTTCAATTAGAAATTTGCTTCGTGCAACACTAACTCAAAAAAGTTCTGGGACACAGTAAAGTCCATGAAGAATAAGAACACCTCCTCCCAGCTGCCCACTGCACTGAAGATAGGAAACACTGTCACCACTGATAAATCCACTATAATTGAGAATTTCAACAAGCATTTTGTCTACGGCTGGCCATGCTTTCCACCTGGCTACCCATACCCCGGTCAACAGCACTGCACCCCCCACAGCAACTCGCCCAAGCCTTTCCCATTTCTCCTTCCTCCAAATCCAGTCAGCCGATGTTCTGAAAGAGCTGCAAAATCTGGACCCCTAGACAATCTGGACCCTTTCTTTCTTAAATTATCTGCCGAAATTGTTGCCACCCCTATTACTAGCCTGTTCAACCTCTCTTTCGTGTCGTCTGAGATTCCCAAAGATTGGAAAGCAGCTGTGGTCATCCCCCTCTTCAAAGGGGGGGATACTCTTGACCCAAACTGCTACAGACCTATATCTATCCTACCCTGCCATTCTAAGGTCTTCGAAAGCCAAGTCAAAAAACAGATTACCGACCATTTCGAATCTCACCATACCCTCTCTGCTATGCAATCTGGTTTCAGAGCTGGTCATGGGTGCACCTCAGCCACACTCAAGGTCCTAAACAATATCTTAACCGCCATCGATAAGAACCATTAATGTGCAGCCGTATTCATTGATCTGGCCAAGGCTTTCAACTCTGTCAATCACCACATCCTCATCGGCAGACTCGACAGCCTTGGTTTCTCAAATGATTGCCTCGCCTGGTTCACCAACTACTTCTCTGATAGAGTTCAGTGTGTCAAATCAGAGGGTCTGTTGTCCGGACCTCTGGCAGTCTCTATGGGGGTGCCACAGGGTTCAATTCTTGGACCGACTCTCTTCTCTGTATACATCAATGATGTCGCTCTTGCTGCTGGTGAGTCTCTGATCCACCTCTACGCAGACGACACCATTCTATATACTTCTGGCCCTTCTTTGGACACTGTGTTAACAACCCTCCAGGCAAGCTTCAATGCCATACAACTCTCCTTCCGTGGCCTCCAATTGCTCTTAAATAAAAGTAAAACTAAATGCATGCTCTTCAACCGATCGCTGCCTGCACCTGCCCGCCTGTCCAACATCACTACTATGGACGGCTCTGACTTAGAATACGTGGACAACTACAAATACCTAGGTGTCTGGTTAGACTGTAAACTCTCCTTCCAGACCCACATCAAACATCTCCAATCCAAAGTTAAATCTAGAATTGGCTTCCTATTTCGCGAAAAAGCATCCTTCACTCATGCTACCAAACATACCCTTGTAAAACTGACCATCCTACCAATCTTCGACTTCGGCGATGTCATTTACAGAATAGCCTCCAATACCCTACTCAACAAATAGGATGCCATCTATCACAGTGCCATCCGTTTTGTCACCAAAGCCCCATATACTACCCACCATTGTGACCTGTACGCTCTCGTTGGCCATCCCTCGCTTCATACTCATCACCAAACCCACTGGCTCCATGTCATCTACAAGACCCTGCTAGGTAAAGTCCCCCCTTATCTCAGCTCGCTGTTCACCATAGCATCACCCATCTGTTGCACGCGCTCCAGCAGGTATATCTCTCTGGCCACCCCGAAAACCAATTATTTCTTTGGCCGCCTCTCCTTCCAGTTCTCTGCTGCCAATGACTGGAACGAACTACAAAAATCTCTGAAACTGGAAACACTTATCTCCCTCACTAGCTTTAAGCACCAGCTGTCAGAGCAGCTCACAGATTACTGCACCTGTAGCCCATCTATAATTTAGCCCAAACAACTAACTCTTTCCCTACTGTATTTATTTTATTTTAATAATTTATTTATATTGCTCCTTTGCACCCCATTATTTTTATTTCTACTTGGCACATTCTTCCACTGCAAATCTACCATTCCAGTGTTTTACTTGCTATATTGTATTTACTTTGCCACCATGGCCTTTTTTTTGCCTTTACCTCCCTTATCTCACCTCATTTGCTCACATCGTATATAGACTTGTTTCTACTGTATTATTGACTGTATGTTTGTTTCACTCCATGTGTAACTATGTGTTGTTGTATGTGTCGAACTGCTTTGCTTTATTTTGGCCAGGTCGTAATTGTAAATGAGAACTTGTTCTCAACTTGCCTACCTGGTTAAATAAAGGCGAAATAAAAAAAATATATATATTTTTTAAACTGCTCGGCCTCCGACCGCAAGGCACTACAGAAGGTAGTATGCACGGCCCAGTACATTACTGGGGCCAAGCTTCCTGCCATCCAGGACCTCTATATCAGGCAGTGTCAGAGGAAGGCCCTAAAAATTGTCAAAGACTGCAGCCACCCTAGTCATAGACTGTTCTCTCTGCTACCGCACGGCAAACGGTACCGGAGCGCCAAGTCGTGGTTCAAAAGGCTTCTTAACAGCTTCTACCCCCAAGCCATAAGACTCCTGAACAGCTAATCAAAAGGCTACCCAGACCCCTCTTTTACACTGATGTTAGTCTCTGTTTAGCAGGCCGTACATATCAAGCTAAAAAACTAAAATCAGCAACGCACTCACCAGCTTTCGTTATATATGTGACATAGACATGCTCCAACTGATAATTGACCATTTTTGACTGCTGTCATATCGACACTTACAGTATATTCATTATAAAGCTACTATTGCTTTTGCTGTTACCACGTTCCAACACTAAGCTTTCTGTTTCATATCTATAACAAAGGCAGTCCACGAATAAGTGATTGAAAACTTAAAATTTGGGTTTTTGTTTTTACATATCTTACAGTAAAAGTAGTTAAAATGATTGTGTTATTTAAAAATAATATATACAGTACCAGTCAAAATTGGATACACCTACTCCTTCAATGGTTTTTCTTTATTTTTACTATTTTCTACATTGTAGAATAATAGTTTAGACATCAACACTATGATATAACATATGGAATCATGTATTAACCAAAAAACTGTTAAACAAATCAAAAAATATTTTATATTTGAGATTCTTCAAATTAGCCATTTGCATTGATGACAGCTTTGCACACGCTTGGCATTCTCTCAACCAGCTTCATGAGGAATGCTTTTCCAACAGTCTTCAAAGAGTTCCCACATATGCTGAGCACTTGTTGGCTGCTTTTCCTTCACTCTGCGGTCCAACTCATCCCAAACCATATTAATTTATCACGACTCAGGATATGACCCAGATGGAGACACAGGAGGCAGATAGCATAGTTCTCAGATAATTTATTATAAACACGAGGCAGGCAAAGGGCAGGTCGAGGACAGGCAGAGGTTCGTGATCAGGTCAGCGTCAGGCAGGTACAGGACGGCAGAATGGTCAGAACCAGGAAAAACTAGGAAACAGAACTTAAGAAACAGGAAGATGGGAAAACACACTGGTAAGACCTGACAAGACGAACTGGCAACAGACAAACAGAGAACATAGGTATAAATACTGGGGCAGATGGGCGACACCTGGAAAATGGTGGAGACAAGCAAAAAGACAGGTGAAACAGATCAGGGTGTGACACAACTGGCTGGAGGTTGGGTGATTGTGAAGGCTAGGTCATCTGGTGCAGCAGTCCATCACTCTCCTTTTTGGTCAAATAGCCTTTACACAGCCTAGAGGTGTGGTTTGAGTCATTGTCCTGTTGAGAAAAAAATGTATAGTCCCACTAAGCCCGAACCAGATGGGATGGTGCATCACTGCCGAATGCTGTGGTAGCCATGCTGGTTAAGTGTGCCTTGAATTCTAAATAAATCACAGACAGCGTTAGCAGCAAAGCACCCCCGTACCATCACACCTCCTCCTCCATGCTTCACGGTGGGAACCACACATGCGGAGATCATCTGTTCACCTACTCTGTGTCTCACAAAGACAAGGCGGTTGGAACCAAAAATCTCTAATTTGGACACATCAGACCAAAGGACAGATTTCCACAGGTCTAATGTCCATTGCTCATGTTTCTTGGCCCAAGCAAGTCTATTCTTATTAATGGTGTCCTTTAGTAGTGGTTTCTTTGCAGCAATTCTAGCATGAAGGCCTGATTCACGCAGTCTCCTCTGAGCAGTTGATGTTGAGATGAGCATTTATTTGGGCTGCAGTCTGAGGCTGGTAACTCTAATGAACTTATCCTCTGCAGCAGAGGTAACTCTGGGTCTTCCTCTTGATGGTTTTTGCAACTGCACTTGAAGAAACTTTCAAGTTCTTGACATTTTTCAGATTAACTGACCTTCATGTCTTAAATTAATGACGAACTGTCATTTCTCTTTGATTATTTGAGCTGTTCTTGACATAAATGGACTTGGTCTTTTACCAAATCCGGCCTTCTCTGTATATCACCACTACTTTCTCACAACACAACTGATTGGCTCAAACGCATTAAGAAAATACATTTCACAAATTAACTTCTAACAAGGCACACCTGTTAATTTAAATGCATTCCCAGTGACTATCTCATGAAGCTTGTTGAGAGAATGCCAAGTGTGTGCAAAGTTGCCATCAAGGCAAAGGGTGGCTACTTCGAAGAATTTGTGTAACACATTTTTTTTATTACTACATGATTCCATATGTTTTATTTCATAGTGTTGATGTCTTCACTATTATTCTACAATGTAGAAAATAGTAAAAACAAAGAAAAACCCTGGAATGAGTCGGTGTGTCTAACCTTTAGAATATATATACAGTGCCAGTCAAATGTTACCTAAGACCTTCATAAACACAGCCAAATTATAATCTTTGTGATAGAAGTGTTTCTCCAGTTTTGCCTCCAGCACCTTCACAAATCAGCTTTAGATGTATGGTAGATTCTGCCTATTTTCTACATGTGACAGCATATATAAAATGTATTAATTATTCTGTTAGAATGTTGCAGTCACCCGAGGCCCAATGGTTATGGTTTTCTAAAAAAAAGTGTGCGTGTGCACACATGAGGTGTACCGTGAAAAAAAACGTGTCCGCCTATGGAAATCAAATGCCCGTCCAACTGATTCGATCTGGCGCCGGCCCTGGCCTTACAGCAGCAATCAAGTTGAAACAATAACAAAGCATACTTCCTGCTCCGATTTCGGTAAAAAGCTGACAGATGGGGCTGGAGAAATGTTACCACTCTCAAATTAATTAGACACATGGATGCTATGACTGACCATCCATGATATCCAAATTATAGACTTAAATAGGTTTTTAGGCTATATAGTATTTGTTTACATTTACTTTGTTTACAAACATTGGAGTAAAACAAGCTTATACTTTGGGTTCTGATGGGGTAACATTGGAGTAAAACAAGCTTATACTTTGGGTTCTGATGGGGTAACATTGGAGTAAAACAAGCTTATACTTTGGGTTCTGATGGGGTAACATTGGAGTAAAACAAGCTTATACTTTGGGTTCTGATGGGGTAACATTGGAGTAAAACAAGCTTATACTTTGGGTTCTGATGGGGTAACATTGGAGTAAAACAAGCTTATACTTTGGGTTCTGATGGGGTAACATTGGAGTAAAACAAGCTTATACTTTGGGTTCTGATGGGGTAACATTGGAGTAAAACAAGCTTATACTTTGGGTTCTGATGGGGTAAAAAAAAAAAAAAGACAAAAAAAAGACAGTTATCTAAGCTCATGAGGCATTTCTAAGTTATATTCTTCATGAATCATGTTGTTTTTAACAATACAAAACATACATATAAAAGTGACAACATACAGACCCACACAAATATCCACAACATCAGTCCTACACAGTCCCACCTGCTTACACCTCCATCTCCAGCGCCTGCATCACTCTCCGCAACATAGCCTCAAACTGCACCATTTTGTCTCCCTCCCTCCATCACCCACACACTTTTAACATTTAGATAATAAAGCATTTGACCTTTCCATTCTTCAAGAATCAATGGGTGCATATCATTAATTAATGACTCCACAATTGTATGTAACGACTGCCTGAATGCCCCTTTAAGGATGACATGCACAGAAGAGAGACATTATTAGCAAATATCACTATAATGAGGTTGTGCAGAAAGGAATATATTAAGGATCATTTGATTTAATTTCAAAATAAATGTTGCTTGACATAAAGTTGCAATTTGTTTGCTTCATTTTATGTATCATCCTGGTGTAATTATATGCAGTTCAACATCATCACCACAAGGTGTTTGCACTAGCATTTGTGTTATAGTCTAGCTTTACTCCATGTAAACAAACCATGCAAAAGCTAGCGGTTCATTATTATGTTTCTTAATTGAAACTAAGTAGGCAATACAGCTGGGTAAAATAGAGTTGTGTTTTGAAAAACAGAAAATTAAGAGCTAGTAGAGACAGATTTGTGAGGGCAAGAGAGGGGTTGATAGCGGGGTAATTACTGCTGCTAGCTCACTTTTGACATACACAATGTGGTCGTCAAACATTGGACTTGTATGCTAGCTACATTTAGTTTAATTATATTGTTGGCTGTCATGAGAAAAATTAATCTCTATCTAGCTGGCTAACAAAGTAAGCTGAACATTCTCTACCTTCACATCACACCAGCTCCATGGTAATTTGCTGTGCTAGCCAAATGTATTTAGCTAACACCACTAGAGCAAACTAATAATAAACAGAAAATAGGCCCATCAGAACACTTATGTAAGAGTCTGCAGAGGTCGTGGCATCTGATAAATGTTTTGTTTAGTGGATCTGGTAGCAACAAGTCAATGTGTGTATATAAATTGTGTGATCTGTTTTTTGGTTGAATCAAGAAATACGAACTTGTAATTTTGTGCTAGCTAGACAACTAACTAGCTACATGGCTAGCTAGCTGGCAATTATGGCACACTGCAGCACCTGATGTTTACTGGGGAACCTATTGGTTGCACATGCATATAGAACGTATTATTGTTTTGACAATTAAAAAGGTCTATAGCCTCAAAACACAGGTAAAACTGTCATTTTTTTTATTTCATGGATGGTCAGTCCTTGCAGCCATAGCTCTCTGTCACGTTCTGACCATCGTTCGTATGTGTTTTCCTTGTTTTCGTGTTGGTCAGGACGTGAGCTGGGTGGGCATTCTATGTTGTGTGTCTTGTTTGTCTATTTCTATGTTTGGCCTGATATGGTTCTCAATCAGAGGCAGGTGTTAGTCATTGTCTCTGATTGGGAACCATATTTAGGTAGCCTGTTTTGTGTTGGGTTTTGTGGGTGATTGTTCCTGTCTCTGTGTTTGCACCAGATAGGACTGTTTAGGTTTTCACTTTTCTTGTTTTTTTTTGTCTGTTCATGTATAGTCGTCTTTATTAAAAACATGAATAACCACCACGCTGCATTTTGGTCCGCCTCTACTTCACCTAAAGAAAACCGTTACACTCTCTCTATAAATTTGAGTATGGATATATTTCTCCAAACCCATCCATCATCATTTTATCAAAACAAAGGCAGGGTGGCAACCTTGTTATTGTTTTAACTGCAGATTCTAGCTTGAATCTTCATTCATTATTTACAAAAATATCCAACAAAACATTGTAATAAAGTGTTCAGAACATGTAGATTTACATTCTGAGCGTCACTTCCAGCTCTTGTCCTATGGTGTCTCAAGTATATACAGATTAATCCATGTTTTGCCCTGCCTTATCTTGATGCTACTGTTATGTACTAGCGTGTCAGTGTTAAGAAGAAACTATGTCCCTTCCCTGGCAAGAAATGAATGCTGAGCTCCTTCAGTAGCATTTCCCCAAGGTCAGTAGCAGAATTAGAAAATGTAATCATCCCATAACCGGACAATGTGCCTTCCCGGGGCATTGTCAAATGATGAGCTCGGAATGTTATAATCTACCCTTATCATGTGAGAAAGAAAGGGCATTCTACAACACCCGATAGCCAGTGTCTCAATTTAACAGAATAGACTAAATTGCTGTGGCTTAGAGCTACAGTGGCAAGAAAAGGTATGTGAACCCTTTGGAATTACCTGGATTTCCGTGACACCACGAAAAAAGTCAATGCTGACCAAAAAAACTTTGCTGCATGTCTGAAGTTTGCAAAAGCGCACCTGGATGTTCCACAGCGCTACTGGAAAAATATTCTGTGGACAGATTAAACTACAGTTGAGTTGTTTGGAAGGAACAAACAACACTGAGTGTGGAGAAAAAAAGGCACAGCACACCAACATCAAAACCTCATCCCAACACTAAAGTATGGTGGAGGGAACACCATAGTTTGGGGTTGCTTTGCAGCCTCAGGGCCTGGACAGCTTGCTATCAGACAGAAAAAATGAATTCCGAAGTTTATCAAGACATTTTGCAGGAGAATGTTATGCTATCGGTCCACCAATTGAAGCTCCACAGAAGTTCGGTAATGCAACAAGGCAACAACCCAAACACAGAAGTAAATCAATAAAAATGGCTTCAACAGAAGAAAATACGCCTTCTGGAGTGGCCCAGTCAGAGTCCTGACCTCAACCTGATTGAGATGCTATGGCATGACCTCAAGAGAGCAGTTCACACCAGACATCCCAAGAATATTGCTGAACTTAAACAATTTTCTAAAGAGGAATAGTCTAAAATTCCTCCTGACCGTTGTGCAGGTCTGATCCACAACTACAGAAAGTTTGGTTGAGGTTATTGATGCCAAAGGAGGGTCAACCAGTTATTAAATCCAATGCTTCACATACTTTTCCCACCCTGCACTGTGAATGTTTACACGGTGTGTTCAATAAAGACATGAAAACATATAATTGTTTGTGTGTTATTAGTTTAAGCAGACTGTGTTTGTCTATTGTTGTGACCTAAATGAAGATCAGATCAAATTTGAATACAAATTTATGCAGAAATCCAGGTATTTCCAAAGGGTTCACATGCTGTTTCTTGCCACTGTATGTAGTTGCATTTAACCCTATACAGCATGAAGCATTCGTCACTGTCACAAACATCGGGACATCTAGAATTTATTGTGTGAGCTTTGACAAATGAAGCATCAGTTTACCTCTGGATCTGTGTGTGCAGCAACTTTATTCTCTCTTTTGGATTAGCAATGACTGAGAAATCACAGTCATCTAAATAAAGATGACCTTGTACTCAGTACTCGTACTCAGCAAATAAAACAATACGCAGATGGAACAGGCTGACGATCTCTACGAAAAACACTCCATAGACCAGATAGCAGAAACCCCAAACGCACTCTCCCAGACACAGCCATGTTGTCAGAGACACTCACAGATGCCAAAACACTGATTATCTAACCCTGCTGTCATATCTATGATTTCACTCTAAATATCTTCCTCTTATGGCTTCATCTTTAGAAGAAATGTTTACAGTATGTAAGCCATTATATGAATGGCCACCATAGAATCATACAAAAAAACAAGAACTCTGATGGGTACATTGATATATGATCAAGGAGATGCCATTCCAAAGCAAACAGATGACAGGTATGATGAATGATGTAGACTGTTAACAGGCCAGGGCACAGCAATGGATGGATAACAGAAGGGATGAGCATAGGGATCCTATGAAATTTCTAGAGTGGCTATGGCAAACCCTCAAAGTTCTAGAATGCTTTAAAAATGGCAGCCATTGTTGTTGTTTTTTAAATTTCATTCATTGTGAAGGATACGCAATAAAATGTGTTACAAATTTTAAGAAGGATGTACAGTATCGATTTTTGTAACACAAAGCATCAAACAAACAAACACAAAAACAGAAACACACCGGGTTTTTACATTCAAAGAAATTTGAAAAGCTTAAAAGTATCAATTGGTTTCATTACCGTCTTTTTCTTACAGAGCATAATATTCAATGTGGCAAAGTAAGTATTTAAATCCACCTTTAAAAATATTGAATATTATGTTTTTATGCATTTTATAATCAAATTCATCACACTTTTTGTTAGTGGAGAATCTTTTGACTATCAAAAACAAGATGAACATCAGAAGCTTGCAGATGGATGTCCCTACTGTACCAAAACATTCTACCTAAATCCAGCTGAAAACCCACCCACAACACAGTCACATACACACATTAGAAAAACAAATGCTCAAGAGATTCTGTCCCAGATTGACAAAATGTTAACAGGTAACACCTTAGTTATTTTAAAGAGTGTTTTTCTCACTTTGTTTGTGATCACATACAGTGCCTTGCGAAAGTATTCGGCCCCCTTGAACTTTGTGACCTTTTGCCACATTTCAGGCTTCAAACATAAAGATATAAAACTGTATTTTTTTGTGAAGAATCAACAACAAGTGGGACACAATCATGAAGTGGAACGACATTTATTGGATATTTCAAACTTTTTTAACAAATCATAAACTGAAAAATTGGGCGTGCAAAATTATTCAGCCCCTTTACTTTCAGTGCAGCAAACTCTCTCCAGAAGTTCAGTGAGGATCTCTGAATGATCCAATGTTGACCTCACCAAGCATCTTCACAAGGTCCTTTGATATTGTTCTGGGATTGATTTACACTTTTCGCACCAATGTACGTTCATCTCTAACGCTTCTCCTTCCTGAGCGGTATGACGGCTGCGTGGTCCCATGGTGTTTATACCTGCGTACTATTGTTTGTACAGATGAACACGGTACCTTCAGGCGTTTGGAAATTGCTCCCAAGGATGAACCAGTCCCAGTCTCAACAGATTTCCCTCAACAATTTTCCTGTATTAAGCACCATCCATCATTCCTTCAATTCTGACCAGTTTCTAAGTCCCTGCTGATGAAAAACATCCCCACAGCATAATGCTGCCACCACCATGCATCACTGTGGGGATGGTGCTCTCGGGGTGATGAGAGGTGTTGGGTTTGCGCCAGACATAGCGTTTTCCTTGATGGCCAAAAGTACCTTCTTTCAAATGTTTGGGGAATCTCCCACATGTCTTTTGGTAAACACTAAATGTGTTTGCTTATTTTTTCTTTAACCAATGGCTTTTTGCTGGCCACTCTTTTGTAAAGCCCAGCTCTATGGAGTGTACAGCTTAAAGTGGTCCTATGGACAGATACTCCAATCTTCGCTGTGGAGCTTTTGTAGCTCCTTCAGGGTTATCTTCGGTCTCTTTGTTGCCTCTCTGATTAATGCCCTCCTTGCCTGTTCTGTGAGTTTTGGTGGGCGGCCCTCTCTTGGCAGGGTTGTTGTGCTGCCATATTCTTTCATTTTCTTTATAATGGATTTAATGGTGCTCCGTTGGATGTTCAAAGTTTCTGATATTTTTTTATAACCTAACCTTGATCTGTAATTCTCCACAACTTTGTTCCTGACCTGTTTGGAGAGCTCTGGGGCCTTTCAGAACAGGTGTGTATATATACTGAGATCATGTGACAGATCATGTGATACTAAGATTGTACTTAGTACTTGTACTTCATAGCAAAGGGGGTGAATACATATGCACACATTCTTTTTTTGAAACAAGTAATTTTTTTCATTTCACTTCACCAGTTTGGACTATTTTGTGCATGTCCATTACATGAAATCCAAATCAAATCCAAAATCAATTTAAATTCTAGGTTGTTATGCAACCAAATAGGAAAAACGCCAAGGAGGCCCATTATCAGCAACCATGACTCACGTGTTCCAATGGCACGTTGTGTTAGCTAATCCAAGTTCATCATTTTAAAAGGATAATTGATCTGTATCTGGAGCACCTGGAGCATCAGCATTTGTGGGTTTGATTACAGGCTCAAAATGGCCAGAAACAAATAACTTTCTTCTGAAACTCGTTAGTCTATTCTTGTGCTGAGAAAGAAAGGCTATTCTTGGAGAAATTTCCAAGAAACTGAAGACCTCTTACAATGCTGTGTACTACTCCCTTCACAGAACAGCGCAAACTGGCACTAACCAGAATAGAAAGAGGAGTGGTGCAGAACTGAGTAACAGGACAAGTACATTAGAGTGTCTAGTTTGAGAAACAGACACCTCACAAGTCCTCAACTGGCAGCTTCATTAAATAGTACCCGCAAGACACCAGTCTCAACGTCAACAGTGAAGAGGCGACTCCGGGATGCTGGCCTTCTAGGCAGAGTTGCAAAGAAACGCCATATCTCAGATTGGCCAATAAAAATAAAAGATTAAGATGGGCAAAATAGCACACACACTGGACAGAGGAAGATTGGGGGAAAAAGTGTTATGGACAGACGAATCTAAGTTTGAGGTGCTCGGATCAGAAAGAAGAACATTCGTGAGATGCAGAAATCATGAAAAGATGCTGGAGGAGTACTTGACGCAATCTGTCAAGCATGGTTGAGGCAATGTGATGGTCTGGGGGTGCTTTGGTGGTGGTAAAATGGGAGATTTGTACAGGGTAAAAGGGACCATAACTGTCTCAATGTTTGTTTTCTTGGAATGATGTGTGTGTTCGAATATTATACCATTTCTGTACATGTTGCATTTACAACTTGTCTAAATCCAATCATCAACTGTTTTCAGCCAGTGTATGGCTGTGGATTGCCTGCATTGTTAGTATGGAATGTTGGAAGTTAATTAAAAAAAATATTGTAATCATTCCACTTGGCAGGCTAGCTAGCTAAAAAACATACTGGACTATATTTACGTCTGGCACTAAGGAGACGCATGTGTCAAACGCACATTAGATTGCAATTTTTCCATGTAAAAACTGGCACACTTTTCAGCTCTAACGCTAGTTTCTGCAATTTCGGCTAGGTTCGGCAGCTCGCTTGTGCTGAGATGGGAGGGGTGGCAATATTGAGGTGTGTCAAAAACAAGTGCAAAAGTTCAAATTTTATGCAGTGCTAATGGGAAGTTTTGAGACCCACAAAAAGCAGGTCTCAATGGTAATGCAGTTGATAATGGCATGGACTTTGAGGGTTGAAGCACAGCCTATCCAGCCATGGTGCACAATGCCCATGGAAAAGAGATGTGCTTTTTGTGCCAGTGATTGGTTCCCCCCATTTTGTTTAATTTGACTATAAACCTTAATCAGGGCTGGTTTAGCAGCATTGCAGACATGCATATTTTATTCTGGCCATTAGCCAAGTAGCCTATGAATAAAGGGGTTTGAAATGGTCTACTGAGAGTGCTTTGAAATATTTTGGAGGTTTTTACCCTCATGTTTTTTCATAATTCACAATATACTGTACATACTTGCATATTTCTTGTTCAAGTAGGCTTTCCATCCCCACTTTCAATAAGCACACCTCGTCTGTGTTTTGAGAATCTGCCTTTTACACAGGCAACGATACAATTGACAGGAGCCTAGTATTTTGTATAGACGTGCAAATGTTATGCATAAAGCACATTATGATTTCATGCCTCTGACCTCATCTTATTTATAAATATTGTTGTTTCAAAAAAAAGATAGCTTGTTTTTCATTTCATATCCAACCCTCCATAGGGTATCCTTGCCCTAAGCCACAGCTACTAATGCTTGGTCAACAGCAATGCGTCATGTATTTTATATCCTGACCTTGTAAAGTAGCCTATCCTATATGTTTAAATGGTCTATTCTTCAGAGTGCCTTGAATTGAAATATACCGCACATCCTAAAACATCCACACACCTACCTACCTGCATACTATATTTTGCTTGTTCAAGTATTCATCCAAACGTATTTCAATTATTCCGTGCAATAATATAGTATCAATGGCAGGCCGAGGCTATATTTTGCTTTTTGAGAACATGCCTCAAACATAATAGAACATTTACAAGAGCCAAGTGTTTTCTATTTTAGGAGACGTGTAAAGCTTACTTGACGACAACGCAAAGACCGTCAATAAGAGGGTCTTATTCAGCTGATGGTTGGATGGCTTTTAAATGCATTCAGAATGAATCAGGGTGTAGCTAGGACCTGAAAACTGAAAGCAGACTACTACCTCAAATCTACTGTTTGAGAATCTGAATAATCCATACAAAGCTTGGCGAGTAGTGAAAGGTTTGGAGTGCAAAAAAAGATGCACAGCTTCCTAAACAACTGCTGGTAGACTCACAGGTGGTAACTGAGAATACCTCTATTCTGAACTCTTTTAATCAGCATTTTCTTGATGCAGGCAAATTATTTAATAGGGTTAAAAGGTCAAAATGAGCACCCTGTACACTCCCGAGCACTCCTGCTCAAGGTTCTCTTTCCAACCTTTGTCTCAGAGGTGCATAGAGCCATGAAAGCAATTGATTATCTACACCTCCATCTATTACTATTAGCTGCAGACCAGGTATTAACTGAAAGCGTCTGACATCACTGTGATCTCCATAGTGCTGTTGGCTGGTCTTCGTTGACTCTAGGTAGGCTTAAACATTAGGCATACCATGATCGATAAGGCCATTTTGAGGAATTTTTCAGGAAATAAATACCAGTTAAGGTCTCACTCCTACTTACTTTTAACAGTTCTTCAAGTCAGAACAGATCATTGCAAAGGTGTCAAAAAGGTTGGTTGACACATGTTACTGAGGAAAGTGATTGTCATTAGGACTTCATGCGGGGGTATATATGACACATTTTTATCTAGAACGCTTGTATGTTCTGTAATTATAATTTATGTGTGTCTACGTCTAAATTCTGTTCATGGTGTGTCTATGTCTATAAATTGTTATGTCTGATAGCAAAATTGTAGCAAAATTGGCTGAAATATTGTTCCCCCCTGCTGCTGTCTTGGTTGGACCAGGTCTCTCTTGAAAAATGTATTTGATCTCAATGAGACTAACCTGGATAAATAAAGGTTCAATCAAATAAAACAAAAAACCTAAAGAGCTTGAGACAAAAGCATGCATTAATAATGCCTATTGGCTTAGTGGTCCAAGGCACTGCATCTCAGTGCTAGAGGCATCACTACAGACCCTGGTTTCAATTCCAGGCTGTATCACAACCGGCCGTGATTGGGAGTCCCATAGGGCGGCACACAATTGGCCCAGCGTCATCTGGGTTAGGGTTTGGCTGTCATTGTAAATAAGAATTTGTTCTTTAACTGACTTGCCTAGTTAAATAAAGGTTAAATGTTTTTTTTGCTTTTTCAAATAAGCCATGGAATGCGTTGATTGGCCAGTGGCTAAACCCTCGTCACACTTACAAATTGTTTATACAAAACCCAGCACTTTTGAGCCACCGCCAGCTATTGTGCTCATAATTCTGGCTGTGAAAATATGAAAAATATTTCTCACACACCCCCGGACCTATAGACCTTCAGCCAGCGCTTAGATTTACCATTGCGTTAGGTTTGTTAAACTAGAGTCCACTGTGCAAATAATCTTCAAATTCATTGTTTTACACAATATCTTATGACAGCACTGACTGACCTTTTATACTGTCATAAGAAGGTGTCCATTCAAGTATTTGAATCCCTAATTCTATGGACTTGAGAACACTTGTCACTGCCACAAGTCATAACACGACTTAAAGACTGCTCGTTATATGGACCATTAACTAATATGTTTCCTGTGTAATTCTATCCCTATTTTATTACCAATTTCAATCAGTAATATATGTATATTGAGCACATTCCTATGGGTTTAATTCTACCTTGATTGATATCACAGTAATTTATTTTACAACAACAACAAATTGAATTATAAACAGAAAATTTGAAAGCGGAAATTGGTGATTGTGGCCCACCTCCAGAATCCGTGACAACCAATCATATTTGCTTGTGACAGGAAGTCAAACAGAACACTATCTTCCATCTGACACTTGTCAACATTCCCATTATTAGTCGGCCCTCACAGCACTGTGGAAAAGAAAAGATCACATGGGTTATGAGCCTTTCCTGTGTGACCTTTAAGATTCTCTGTGAGGCGGCCATCCTTTCTCACCTCTCCCTCCATTAGTCATGCCACCGCTCCTCCACAGCCATCCCATGATGCCCCTCTGCATCTCATCTGCCCCTGGCCTCAACACTATTGTTGCCATGTCACCCGAGAGCAGGGAATTAGCACTAAATAGCAGAGCGGTGCAGATCAGCCAATATACAAACTTGTGTGATTCATTAATATGCCAGAGAGGTCCTGCCATTAACTGATCAACCTTTGACATGCTGTTTCAGAAGCGGAGACAGGCACATTAAGACATCAGAAAGTCCGATCCAAGCCACTTTTTGTCTGAAGATCAGATATAGCGGATCGGCAAACATGAACAGTTCGGAACCCATGATGTTTCTTTAGGACCTACCTTCTGTCTTATCTCCTCCTCCATCTTAACTGGAGACCCCAGCTCTGCCACCTGTTTCACCCCTTCGCTGGCGTAGCCACCGTACTCCCACAGGACATAGCTCCTGGAGTGGGACGCCCCGATGAGGGCTGACCAATGATTGGCGCGTCCTGTATAGGGTGGTGACAGAGAAACAAAGTCGTCTGCGTGTGTCTGTGTACAGATGTAGGATCTTAATTTGATCACCATGTTACAGGAGAACGTTCCTGCAATGCAGGACATGTTAAACCCGTAGTGCATTTGAGGTTTAAAAAAGGCTACTGAAGTTTGCGATTTCCACTTTGAAATTTAAGACTTGATTTTCCCTTATGAAAAATCTATCAACCCCCTACAAAAATGTGGATGAATTAGAATCCACATAATAATTCACATGTTCTGTTGCTGCAGGACTATTTTCCTGCTGTAGCAAACTGTAGCAAAATTAAGTTCCTACATGTGTAGGTGTAGCGGCTGACAGATCGCTCCTGGCTTTAACTGTGTCTGTTGGGCGTGTGAGGCTAACAGCAGAGTGGTGGAGACAGTGTTCATTAGCCATGCATGTGGCTGGAAGGCCACTGTTAGATATACTGTGACAGGCCCGCACTTCCACTGGTGGAGCCCTCATCATTACTGAAAGAGTTGAGGCTGGAATAGACCCGGTCAGACAGCACACACACACACCAACCAATTTGTATATATCATTGTTTTTACTTTGGCCACTCAACACTCCCCTCAGAAACCCTTGAATGTAATTACGTTTTTCCATGATACGCTTCCCTCCGTGAAAGATTATATATCAAGCTGGAGGGAAAGGGAAACTATACAGTTCATCTCTTTAAGCCCATCAGGCCTATAGAGAATCCATGTGATGTGCTTTAATGTACCAAAACTTGTTTCTTGTTTCCTGCCAAAAGAGCCTCTTCCCATCTCAAATTATTTATGGCGATTCCCTTTGTAAGCTGTGACTACATAACACTGACTGCAGGGAATATGTGTGTGGTTCGGATCATCAGCTCCAAAAGAGGAGACTGTATCATAACAGCTATCCAATATCATACTGTTTTACTGACTTAGGCTTACTGAAAAGTATTTGTTTAAATCCCAACAACACACAAATCATTTAAGAGAAATCCTCTAACCCAGTGGTTCCAAACTGGTTTGTAGTGAGGAACTCTCAGGGCTCCAGCAAAACCTTCCTAATCTTGTTTTTTTAACTGTTATAAACATGCCCTGTGGAATGCAGTGCCGGTCTCATAAAACATTAAATGGCACATGATTACGATCTGTATCGTTGTTTCAAGTCCAGTGCACTCAGGCTGTTGTTATGTTTGTATCATTTTGAGGGGTGCCCATCACGAGCAAACTCATTTGTATGATTTTACTTTGTCTGTGAAAACGATTAGAACAGGCACATCTGATTAGTCATTTGGGCTTAGCTTTACTCTGGGTTTAGCTATACTAGCTATACTACAGCCTCTGCCATATAACTAAACAGAGCATGGGTTTCCGTCTGTGATTACACCTTTACAATGCAGAAGGCATTGGCTCATCTTTAGCCCAAACCGTTCAAAACTAAAATACCTATTTTATCAGAGCTACATGTTTTTCTTTCTGGCTCAAATTGACAGGAAGCTCTTAAAAGGGTACACACAAATTAACCACCATGAGTAAGAAACTATGAAAACAAACCTTTAAAAAAAGTCACAGACAATATATGATTTGCAGTATGGATCAGATGAGGTCATTACCACTAAATAAATTAGAAGGGACATTTTAGGTATGCCACGGAATTTAATATCCCATCAAGGTGTGCCATGGTTCCAAAAAGGTTGGGAACCACTGCTCTAAACTACAGTGTGCTGTTCTTTCGTGCAGTATGTAACTCTAGTCAACAGACAGTCTAAATATGTCCAGGGTAAAATGTAATCTTTTTGTTTTTCTTCCAAAACCATAATGTCTTGCTTAATGACTATAAACGGTGCAGATCCTTTCACACTCCAGAGCAAACGGACAGTTGAGCAACAGGTGGGAAGTTGTACAGCAATGTGCAGTGTGCGTGGGCGTACATACAGTACATGACTGCAGTGAAGGACTTACTGGGGTAGTCTTTAGGGTGAATTTTCTCCGACCAGTTCCCATAGAAGGTGACTCTGTACTTGGCCGTCCCACAGGCACAGCATTCCGGAGGGGGCTTCTCTGTGGTCTCTCCAAACACAGCCTCTGAAACACACACACCCACCCACCCAGCCACACATACACACACACACACACACACAAACACACACGACCCCTCAACCCCCCCACGCACACACACACAAAGTGAAGATAAGAATGGTGATCTTGCTTGACCGAAAATAATTTTTGAATATGACTACATACAATATCTCCATTATAATCTACTACAGTAACAGATCATATAAAAGCATTGGGCTGTTCCAGTGAGAAGTAATATTCGTATAGGACAGATATGCTGTACCTTTCTCACACAGTCTGACAGTGAGGGAACCTTCATCCTGGAAGTAAATGATCCTCTTCTGCACAATGCTGGCCCTGCAGAGGAGAAAGAATAGCATTCCTTCTATTCACTGACAACACAATGCAATACAGCGCTCATGTTAGCTCACAACTCCCAGGGGCGCACACACACACACACACACACACGAGGAGGAGCCTCGTAATTACTAGGCTGATTACCGATGCGCTGTAGCGAAAAAGATTGTAAGCTTGCGAGACTTCCGGATGGTTTTACAAGGTTACGTGAGGAGTGCAAGAGGCACTGACTGTCTGTTTCCTCTGAAGAGAGGTGGTAAAATCCCCCCCGTCAGAGCGCACGCCAGAGGCACTGCCAGACCTGCTCCCCATCAACCTCAGAAGAATACCAATGTGCAGAGAGCCAGACTGAGGCTGATCCTCAGGACAGTCCATCAAAACTCTTGACAGATACTGTATGACTACTCTGTCTCACACTCTCTACAGCTCGTCTCCCAGGAGAGATTATTCTTGGTAGACAAAAACTTTTTGGGGGGTAAAAGATACAATTGTGATCGTCTCATCAAACCACAGGATCTGAGGCCACGACACTGTTTCTCCAAACAGACAAACTCAAGCCCAAACCTTTCTCCGCAACTGATGTATATCCTCAGCCATACAGCTGTTCTAAAGGCCACAGTTACATTGTATGGAGCTCAGCGGGGACGTTGCATGTTATAAAACATAATTTTCACTATCATTTCACTTTAAAATGAGGTGGCAGGTAGCCTAGTGGTTGGAGTGTTGGACTAGTAACCGAAAGTTTGCAAGATCAAATCCCCGAGCTGACAAGGTAAAATGCTGTCGTTCTGCCCCTCAGTTAGCCCACTGTTCTTAGGCCGTCATTGAAAATAAGAATTTGTTCTTAAACAACTTGCCTAGTTAAATAAAGGTAAAATAAATAAATAAAATGTGGTACAGGTGCATCAAGTTAATGACTTTCACCCAATGTAAATATCTTAACATTTGCTGGCATCAGTGGGTTGCAGTTGGGTAATCTTTGGTTAATACCCTGCTCAAAAAAATAAAGGGAACTCTAAAATAACACATCCTAGATCTGAATGAATGAAATACTCTTATTAAATACTTTTTTCTTTACATAGTTGAATGTGCTGATAACAAAATCACACAAAAATTATCAATGGAAATCAAATGTATCAACCCATGGAGGTCTGGATTTGGAGTCACACTCAAAATTAAAGTGGAAAACCACACTACAGGCTGATCCAACTTTGATGTAATGTCCTTAAAACAAGTCAAAATGAGGCTCAGTAGTGTGTGTGGCCTCCACGTGCCTGTATGTCCTCCCTACAACGCCTGGGCATGCTCCTGATGAGGTGGCGGATGGTCTCCTGAGGGATCTCCTCCCAGACCTGGACTAAAGCATCCGCCAACTCCTGGACAGTCTGTGGTGCAACGTGGCGTTGGTGGATGGAGCGAGACATGATGTCCCAGATGTGCTCAATTGGATTCAGGTCTGGGGAACGGGCGGGCCAGTCCATAGCATCAATGCCTTCCTCTTGCAGGAACTGCTGACACACTCCAGCCACATGAGGTCCAGCATTGTCTTGCATTTAGGAGGAACCCAGGGCCAACCGCACCAGCATATGGTCTCACAAGGGGTCTGAGGATCTCATCTCGGTCAGGCTACCTCTGGCGAGCACATGGAGGGGTGTGCGGCCCCCCAAAGAAATGCCACCCCACACCATGACTGACCCACCGCCAAACCGGTCATGCTGGAGGATGTTGCAGGCAGCAGAACATTCTCCACGGCGTCTCCAGACTCTGTCACGTGCTCAGTGTGAACCTGCTTTCATCTGTGAAGAGCACAGGGCGTCAGTGGCAAATTTGCCAATCTTGGTGTTCTCTGGCAAATGCCAAACGTCCGGCATGGTGTTGGGCTGTAAGCACAACCCCCACCTGTGGACGTCGGGCCCTCATACCACCCTCATGGAGTCTGTTTCTGACCGTTTGAGCAGACACATGCACATTTGTGACCTGCTGGAGGTCATTTTGCAGGGCTCTGGCAGTGCTCCTCCTGCTCCTACTTGCACAAAGGCGGAGGTAGCGGTCCTGCTGCTGGGTTGTTGCCCTCCTACGGCCTCCTCCACGTCTCCTGATGTACTGGCCTGTCTCCTGGTAGCGCCTCCATGCTCTGGACACTACGCTGACAGACACAGCAAACCTTGCCACAGCTCGCATTGATGTTCCATCCTGGATGAGCTGCACTACCTGAGCCAAACCTGTGGATTGTAGACTCCGTCTCATGCTACCACTAGAGTGAAAGCACAACCAGCATTCAAAAGTGACCAAAACATCAGCCTGGAAGCATAGGAACTGAGAAGTGGTCTGTTGTCACCACCTGCAGAACCACTCCTTTATTGGGGGTGTCTTGCTAATTGCCTATAATTTCCACCTGTTGTCTATTCCATTGGCACAACAGCATGTGAAATTTATTGTCAATCAGTGTTGCTTCCTAAGTGGACAGTTTGATTTCACAGAAGTGTGATTGACTTGGAGTTACATTGTGTTGTTTAAGTGTTCCCTTTATTTTTTTGAGCAGTGTATATCCCTGACTTCCATGGCTCTCTCCATGGTTATGTTCTTCACGTCAAGGATTTGGGCTGGGCTTCTGTCCACAACATTAGTTCCTGCGGGAGTGTTTAGGATCCTTTAGTTGTGGTCCCACACACACAGGCCTGTGGGCCCTGGCTCCGCATGTCTCCGGTGCTGCTGCCCGCCTGCAATCTCTGTGTCACTGGGGAGAGGGTGGCTATAGAGAGCGGAAGCTCCATGTAGACCTTCATCTCTCGTTCTTCTTCATCTGACTCTCAAACACTGTTTTTTAACCTCACCCTCAAAGAGAGAGTCTGCCTTTCTTCTTCGTCAACTCTAAGACACTATTCAGGTCAAACCTCTAAGGGCTTTATATGCCGTGCCCTATGACATAAGAGCCGTTGACATTTCTGTATACCAGATAAACTAGCACTAATGACAGGACTCTGTAGTGTAGAAGGAGGAGCATTGTTTTGGGATCTCAGCTGTTAAATGTGATATCCTTTATGAGATTCAGTGGGAGAAGAATTGGATCCTCTCCTAGCAGTAATTTGAGTTCTATTTGATGTTCAGTGGATAGAGTTGGCAGCTGTGTTTCGTGGCCTTTGTCTGGCAGGCAGCCCGACGCTCCGGTACGAGGTAGAGAGCTGTATCTCTGCTTTGACAGGCAAAGACAAAGTGACAGCAATACGGCGGTATTTGCATAGCAGATGTTTCTCTGTGCAACATTTATTGGAATAATACCAGGACTGCAATAAGCCATCTGTCATATGGGACGGGAAGATATATTAGAAGTAACTATTGTGGATATAGCTTCAGAAAGCTCGGCAGAGATGAGTGAGTTACATCTAGCACTAAGTCAGTGAAGCTAAGCACTATTTGCAGGGTAAATACAGGGCAGGGGATGGAGAGGCAGGATGTGTTAGGGAAAAATATCACT
The DNA here is from genome assembly GCF_002021735.2 of Oncorhynchus kisutch. Classification (NCBI taxonomy): domain Eukaryota; kingdom Metazoa; phylum Chordata; class Actinopteri; order Salmoniformes; family Salmonidae; genus Oncorhynchus; species Oncorhynchus kisutch. Next base: position 45,116,914 of record NC_034177.2, read on the forward strand.
TAAATATCTATACAGCAGAGCTTAATTGTTCAGTATTCATGCGCCAATTCGATCTCACCTCAATTTCACATTTCTTAACATAAGAAAGAGCTTTCAGGTGAGCAAGCAATATGCCATGGAAATAGTTATTTAACACCCAATTTCAACCGTTTTTGAGAATTATTAGGGTTAGGCTGAGTGTTCTCCCTTTATGCTAATCATGCAAGTTTGTGTGTGCGTGGGTAGCACAGCTACTCTAGGAATCCACTGAGACAACGCCTAGCCGCCTGGCTTCACAACTCATGAAGCCAATGCAATAAAAAGACACTAAATCTGATCGTGCTTTTCCTGCCAATTCATTTTAGGTCTGTACCAGCAAGTATCCCCCACAAATTACATTTTAACGAAGACATACACTTTTGAAGATATAGTCGAAACAGTGATGAACTGTTGATCCTTGCAAAATGTGTTGTTCACTCAAGAATTCGTCAGCTAATGTTGAATTGGTCAGCTAAAGGGCATTCGGACTGCTAGGTCACTAGCTGTTGTGACAGTGCATTTTTCATTTTTAGCCTGTATAACATGTTTACAGTTAAGAGGCTTATTGATAACGAATTCATAACATATCTAACAGGTTATGAAATTCATATCCAAATGCAATTTTATATGTAAGTGCTATTTTCTTGGCTGCCAACTTTCAAAGAAAGCTTGGAGTGAGGTTTTCCATCTTGAAAATCATTGCACCCTGACACAAGCCCTAGATGTGGGGTTTGGGGGTCCTCCACCAGGAAAATGTTTTAAAGCAAATTTTCTGCAATTCTACCTATTTTGACATGGCTTAGGACTATGACCAATAAATAAATAAACACACACACACACACACACACACACACACACACACACACACACACACACACACACACACAGTGTATTCGGAAAGTATACACTGTTTGTGTGATTTTGTGTGTGTGTGTGTGTGTATGTGTGTGTGTTTTTCCACATTATTATGTTACAGCCTTATTCTAAAATTGATCAAATAATATCTTTTCCCTCAATCTACACACAATACCCCATAATGACGAAGCGAACAGGTTTTTAGAAATGTTAGCAAATTGATTACAAATTTAAAACAGAAATAACTTATTTACATAAATATTCAGACCCTTTGCTATGCTTTTAGCTCAGGTGCATCCTGTTTTCATTGATCATCCTTGAAATGTTTCTACAACTTGGAGTCCAACTGTGGTAAATTCAATTTGGAAAGGCACACACCTGTCTATATAAGGTCCCACAGTTGACAGAGAATGCCAGAGCAAAAAAACAAGCAATGAGGTCGAAGAAATTGTCCGTAGAGCTCTGAGACAGGATTGTGTCGAGGCACAGATCTGGGGAAAGGTGCCAAACATTTTCTGAAGCATTGAGGGTACCCAAGAACACCGTGGCCTCCATCATTCTTATATGGGAGAAGTTTAGAACCACCAAGATTCTTCCTAGAGCTGTCAGCGTGGCCAAACTGAGAAAACGGGGGAGAAGGGCTTTGGTCAGGGAGGTGACCAGGAACCCGATGGTCACTCTGACAGAGCTCCAGAGTTCTTCTGTTGAAATAGGAGAACCGTCCAGAAGGACAACCATCTTTGCAGCACTTCACCAATCAGGCCTTTATGGTAGAATGCTCAGACGGAAGCCACTCCTCAGTAAAAGGCACATGACTGCCCGCTTGGAGTTTACCAAAAGGCACCTAAAGACAAGAAACAAGATTCGCTGGTCTGATGAAACCAAGATTCTTTGGATTGAATGCCAAGTGTCACCTCTGGAGGAAACCTGGCACCATCCCTACGGTGAAGCATGGTGGTGGCAGCATCATTCTGTGGGGATGTTTTTCAGCGATAGGGACTGGGAGACTAGTCAGGATGGAGGCAAAGATGAATGGATCAATGTACAGAGAGGTCCTTGATGAAAACCTGCTCCAGAGCACTCAGGACCTCAGACTGGGGCAAATGTTCACCTTCCAACAGGACAACGACCCTAAGCACACAGGCAAGACAATGCAGGAGTTGATTCGGGACAAGTCTCTGAATGTCCTTGAGTGGAACTGAACATCTCTGTAGAGTCCAGAAAATAGCTGTGCAGGAACACTCCCCATCCAACCTGACAGAGCTCGAGAGGATCTGCAGAGAAGAATGGGAGAAACTCCCCAAATACAGTTGTGCCAAGCTTGTAGCGTCATACCCAAGAAGACTTGAGGATGGAATTGCTGCCAAAGGTGCTTCAACAAAGTACTAGTATTAGTATTAGTTGAAGATCCTTGCCATCATCTTATTCTATATAGACAAAATGTAATGTGTTTATGAGTTGTGAGTCCCCCTACCATCTCTGCCTAGGAAGTGCACAAAACAAAAATGTCATAAACTGATATTTGAGGTCTGGACATTTAATATCCAACACTGTCCATAAATGGCTGCAAAAATACATAGCCTCAAATTCATTTTCAAAGACACAATCAGTATATCAGGTCTTTGATGTTATGGGGCTATTTTGCTTCCACTGGTCCTGGGGCCCTTGTTAAGGTCAATGGAAACATGAACTTCACCCAGTACCAGGATATTTTAGCCATAAACCTGGTTGCCTCTGCCAGGAGGCAAGACAATAATCCCAAGCATACATCACAATCCACAAAGAAATGGTTAATTGGCCATAAAATCAACATTTTGCAATGGCCATCTCAGTCTCCGGACTTGAAACCCATTGAAAAAGTAACATTATGACTAACTATTGTTCTCTGAAGGAGGGACACAAAACCTACTATTGGGAGTTGCACTCTTACGACTTAGGTTGAAGGATCTACAAATGAAATCCATGGCTTGCTGTATGATAAGATTGAGGCTCGGATTCATTCCTTCAATTTAATACCGCACTTCAAAGAGCCCAGGTATGGACGGAGTGGGGCCAGACAGGTGTTGTACCTTGTTTCCCTCCTTCAGGGAACATTAGTTATAGTCATAACATTACTTTCCCTTTGTCAGTCAACTTCGGTACACATGCTATGGGGAAATATAATCACGCGCCAAGCCAACCCCAATGGGTACTAAATGAACTGGACAATGGAAGACCACCCAGACCTGACCCCACCAGATGAAGCAGCCTGGGTATTATGCACACAATGTGTTGCCTAGTGACGTTCCCCCTTCCCCCTACACTGTGTGCTACACTGGGAGTAGTGTGTGGTGAGGCCCAACTCGCCGCAGCACAAATATCTCCTACAGTCAACCCTTTAAACGACACCCAAGACGATGCCAGACCCCTAGTGGAGTGGGTGCGTACACCGCTAGGTAACCTTTGCTCCTTGCTGCTATATGCCAGAGGCATACCCTTTACACTCCAGTGGGAGAGACGCTGCTTAGAGAGCACACTGCCGCGACCTGGATTAGACAAAAAGTTGGTCACAAAACCGAATAGCTCAAAAAGCTAAGGACCTGTAGGACATAGCCATGACTTTCGGGGCAAAGGCCACTTTTGGACGCAACGTCACCTTAAGAGTACAGGAAGAGTGTACAGAAGTCCCCAACGCATTTAGTTGAGGCCAAAGCCATGAGCAGGGAGGTTCTGTAAGAGAGGATCTTCAGATCCATCGACTCCCGAGGGTCAAAGGGGGCCACATACAGTGCTTCCAAAACCAGTGTCAAGTCCCATGTGGGTGCAGTGGGAGTTTCCACGGGTCCCCGCTTAAAAGGTAGATGATCACCACAAACAAAGGCTGCCTGGGCCAATGGGGAGCCACAAGAATCAATGGTAAGCCCTCCCGGCGCACCCAATTCAACGTGGGCTGAATTAGAACCACTGGCGGAATCACGTAAAGGAGTGTTCGAGGCCACTGGTATGCCAGAGCATCTGTTCCCAGCGGGGACAAAGATACGTATAGTACTAAACAAGAGAGCTACCCCAGCAACTCTACCGTGGGGATGCAGAAATAGCTAGTAATAGCTAGCTCACCTCAGAGAGTTAGCCAACCTGGCTAGCACGCTATGTAGCATTGGTTTAGCTAGCCTGGTCTCGAAAAGTTCATGTAGGACCGGATCATCGAGGTGGGACCGGACCCTTCATCAACAAGTCTGGGAAGAGTGTCAAGCGGTGCTTGCCTCTCCTCCCAGGTTCAGTACCTAACGAACCTGGCCACCCTCTCTCTTCGAGTAGCCTCCTGTAACCGGCGACAGAGTGCACAGGAGCCAGGTTGGGTGCAGGCAGCCATCGCATACCCCACACAGACAAGACATTTGCACCAATCACCCAATCCATCTCCGCTTCCTGCACCTCAGTCCCAGCCGAGTATCGGCAACTGGGAACGGAATGTTGCCATTGTTAATCGCAAGCTTCCTCAATAATGCTACCAGGGATCGAGGGGAGGTTGTACACAGTACGTGGCAATGTGCACACAAACAGATTCGAGCGAGGGCCGCCTGATCATGCTCCAAGCCGAGACAAACTACACATAGATTGTGAGTATCTTTCAGAGAAAGATGTCTGCATGAATGGGGGCATGATCTCGACACCAAACCTGGCTTAGTCATTCCACCACAATGGGACAGTTTAGTTGCCGCAACGTAAGACAGTCACATTATGTAATTGTTTGTTTTAGTAGCGTGAATCGTTCGTTCCTGTTCACACTGAGGTGAAGAGCGGAAAAATTAAAGGAATGAATCCGAGACTCACGCTTATCACCTGTGGCTTATAGCGGGGAGTAGATTTTATTGGCCTTGTCGGGAGGGATTGTAGTTCTTTAACCGAAGTCGTGAGAGTGCGACTCCTCATAGTATGTTGCCGAAGTTGACTGAATAAAATGGTTAACTGTGGTTTGAACTGAAGAGGGCAGTCCATAAGCGCTAACAAATTATATTAAGGATCTGGAAGGATTCTGTATGGAGGAATTGTCTAAGATCCCTCCCAATGTGTTCCCCGATTTATAAAACATTTTAGAAAAAGGCTCAGTGCCATTATCCTTGGAAGGTGAGGTATTGAAATCAGAGCTATACATTTTGACCCCTACCTTTTTCAGAAATATATTACTTTCTTTCTCTGAGCAATTGAGCAAAGGAATATAAATTCCTTATTTTTGTTAGCATACAATATACAGTAGCTCAGTATTTGAATAATGTATTATATATTGAGTAGTTTTTCCTCATTTTTATCAAGGGTGTCCATCATTTCAAACCCCACTGTAGGACTGTCTGTTGCCTTTTCGTTGTCACAGCCCCCTATAGTTTAGGCTCAATGCCAAACACGAAACGAGGGGACCAGGCTAATTCAAGTGTGGATTAAATCGACTTTAGCACGATGTCAAAAGGCAACATTCTGCATTTGGGACGGGAGTAACAGCAACCTAATTTGTTGACAACATTATACAAGACAACAGTGCTACCATGCTCCTCTTTCTACAGTTTTATAAACTCAGAGAAGAACATTCTCTCTCTCCATTCAGCTGCGTCTGCTCCACTTTAACCTTGAGGACTGTTTCTTTAAAAAGCGCATCCAATCCCATTGATCCCTTACATACCTAGACAAATAATTTGCTTCAATGTGCCGCGGTTCACAGTTCTGTGGCAGGACATACCCATGTTTGAAAATATTCTCGAAAGTTGCAGATAGAAATACCACAAATAGAGCCAATGTGATTCCTTATTCTATATGAGAGAGATGCATGTTTAAAACCTCTCTGGGATAGGTGGGACATTAGCGTCCCACCTGGCCAAAAT